>NC_142535.1:6402500-6480000 GCF_056151865.1 Erythranthe guttata | reverse complement strand
GAAATCAATAGAAATTGGTCTTCTTTCTGTGGAGCCGTTGGCTAGGCTACCTGTGAGGTTGAGGTGAGTGTGGGCAGGGGACGGACATTGATTGAAGGTTGAGTCTTCTACCGGGGAGGAATTGATAGGGCTTACGAAGCGGTACCGACATGGGGAAGAGAGATCGATCGGAAGCGTATCATCCCTCCTGGAGATTGAAATAATAGCTGTTATTGAAATGCCACTTTCAGTGGAATAAAAAGATGAAATGAAAAAGGTCATTTCCATCTGGTCCTTCAAAGATCGATCTCTTACTGATGATAATAGCCTATATAAGATAAGGTTTTTCCTAACCCTCCCTTCGCGAAAAGAAGGAGGTGAAATTATTTTTCCTTGAAGCTTGCGAAGGACTTAATGAGACATAGAGCTTCGATCAAGAATAAAAAAATTTTAGACTATACCCTCCCCGCACGGAAGAACCAAGCAAGGGATTCACTCCAACAGAAGAAAGCCCAGATATCGAATCTGAATTGAGTACTCGTACTTCGCTACCTTTCTCCGAGCGACTAAGAAGATTAACTAATTGCGTCCGCTAGAGATGCTTTACCTAACAATGACTTTCAAGTGGGGAGTGAATCAAAGTCGATATAGAAATCCTAGGCTCAAAAGCCACATTTTTCGATACCGAAGTCTGCCACAAAGAAGCTCATTTCCAACGCTGGAATGTTGAGTTCCTTCATCAAAGGAAGAGCTACAACTGCTACAACAGCTATATTAAGCAGGAACGCCCTAGGCGACAATGATTGATCCTTCTTCCTTCTCTTATTAGTCGTTGAGTTCGGCGGTTGCTTCGCATACCTCGTCATTCAAATTCTTTCACCGCAAGCAAAGATATAGCAGCTCAGACCCTCTCTTTCTAACAATAAGCCCCCGAAGGAAGAAAACAAACTCATATAACTCAGGAAAGAAGGGGATACATATGATACCAGAACGAAAGAAAGATGGGGCTCCTCAAACGCGCTTGCTTATAAGAGAAGAGATTTGCCTTACGATGGAAGGTACGGTACGTAGATACACCGATGTAGATTCATTGGCTTGACCGTAGCGACACGGATTCCCACTTATGCCACCCTAACATCCAGAGGAAGAAAAACCCACGGTATGAGAACGACTTTCTCCTATAACTAAAACAAAGGACATTTAGTAGCGAAAAGCATTGACACTTCTGCCTTCTAGGCTAGAACCCTCAAAGCTGGAAGAAAGGACAACCTAGCTCAACTGATTGATTGGTACCGTAGCCCCGCGTGTGCGGTAATGGGCAAGGCAGCCTAAAGAAGAAGATGCTGATAGCGAGTGATTCACTCCTAAAAGTCCATCATACTCTCTTTTCGTGGAAGATGGGGTAGCAGGTCTTTTCTTGTTCTTAGGGGGCGGAGGGTTTTCCTAAGAAGATGGAAGTGCTGGCAATCATAAGGTGTTGCGTCTTCCCCGTTCAGGGGTGGGGAAGACCTTGGTCTAAGAATGAAAGTCAGAGCGAGTTTTTAGTCCTTGTTGAGTCCAATGTAGAGGAATGGCAGCAAGAACACTGGGGCTAGCGTGTCAAAACAACTTCTTCTTGATTGACTTTCTTCTGCGGAAGTAGTAACTAGCAAGGAAGTAAGACCAAATAAAAAGAAGAAGGACAGAGCCAACATTTCACCACTATGAGAGTTGAGGGGTAGAAAGAGACAGCGCATAAAATATCCTCGTGAAGAGGGAACGTAACGATAGGACTTCTTCTTCATAACACAGGAAACGGACTCTTCTTGGAACTTGTACTTCCTTTGTTTAGTTAGTAAGAATAGGCCGGTTCTCCACCTGCAACCCTCGCTCGAAAAAAGGAAAAGAAAGAGCATTTTCCTCGGGAACTCAGAAGGTTTTTCCCTCAACGACTAAAGGATAAAGCTAGGGGACTACAACCTGGATACCCAAGGGGAGGAAGCAGCATACTACTCCCTTATCTTACTCAGACAGAAAGAGCACGCTAAGCACTAGAAGAAAAGGAAGAGATAAGCTACTCCTACTAGAAAGGGACCTAGATCAATAGAAGGAAGGCAGAACGACAAGCAAGAAGAAAGAACCAGAAGACTAGACCCCAACTCAACCATGCCTCTCTTCCACTTAGAAAAAAGACAACGGAAGGACGAAAACGGAAACTTAAGGGGAAAAGACTACCCGGGAGACATGCACCAGAGTGAATGGGGTATCACGCCGCGAGAGCACGTGAGAAAACGAAAGATTGATCGAGAAAATAAGTAGGGGCGACCAAGACAGAGGTATGTGGGAGGGATACCCTTTCCTATGCAAGAGGGTTTGACGGAATTGAATCTGCAACTGTCTCGTAAACTCTTCCTTCTTATTCTTAGGGGTAGACCCTATGGCAACTCCCAATGTCAGGTCCAACTTCGACTATAGAGGATTACCCATGGACTGAAACTTTCTTTCTAGCTTACTTGATTAGTTGCTTAGCTGGCTTGCTTCTGCTAGCACCAGGCTAACTACTAAAAGGCATGGGCAAAGGGGAATGACTGACTATAGCGCCAGCACTTTCCTTAGAATATCCTTCCACTAGTTTACCCTTACTTCTATCCCAATCTCAGGGGACTTCCTTCAATTCCAATATCCTCACTCTCATTCCCAAGCTGGAAACAAGGGCAGGAGTAGACTCATTGGAGGATAGGGTTTGGCTTACGGATATAAGGTAGGGTAGAATGCTGACTCTTACAAGGCATTGGTTTACTTGAGCTCTAGCTACGAGGGTAGACTTCCTTCCTCTATATCATATCCCCTGGAAATGAGTTAGTCGAAGAGGATTAGCTGGTAGAATGAGTCAATACTGGCTGGCAGGTTAGCGGGTACTACTACAAACCAAGCTGGATACAGCCAGGGGATAGGTGACTCGATAGCTCGTTCTCCTACTCCTATTTCTCATCTTGAACTTCTCGAATTTCTTCCTTCGGCTCCTCCAGCGCATGGTAACTTACGCTCTACAATAGCACGCTCTAGCTCTATCCCAGGTCAGATCTTTTCAGTCTTGAGGGAGAAAGAAAGTACGCTTATAAATCAAAATGCTATTTGAAGGTCAGTCCCGAGTTCCAAGAAAGTGGAGATTGGTTGGCTAGAAGGAAGATAAAGTGCTAGATATTTTAATTCCATGGTTGAAGTCCCTGTGGATAGGTCATTTTCTATTAAGCTAATTCCCTCATGCTAGGAGTAAACCTAGCCTAAAAGAGCGTTGTATGAGAACAGGCAAACCCTAGCTTCCCTGGGTTTAGATCTAGAATAAATAAGGACTGAGTCTACCTACGCTAGAATCTCTTTTGCTATCGGTTCTTACTCCAAGGGGATATATGATCTATAAAGAAAGCGTGCTATCGTAAGGTTCTTAGTCCCTGCTTCTTTTTCCCAGCCTTTTAGGACTCATTCTACCAGAAACCCTGTTCACAAGGAGATAGTAATCCCAGGCCTAAAGGAAGCAAGGTGAGGATAGAAGAAGGCAACCTGCCACCAAGTAAGCCCCTCTTTCTCCTTGTCGGTCTAATTAGTCTTAGATATTCTATCAGGCTTGACTAGACCTACAAGAGTCGGCTACTTAGCTTAGACGGACACAATTTCGGACCTTTGTATTGTGGAGATATATGTACATATGTTTATTGAATCTTTGTTGCCCGATTCTTCGAAGGCGGGTCAACCTCAGGAATCCCAGGGGGCCAATCCCTACTTTCATGTTTGATCCTCTTTCTGGTTCATCCCACGACGCTAGAACGGGTTCAGTGGCCGCTCCTGCTTGACCTCAGATTATGTCTTTCGCAACGTCAAGTAATTGGATAATCTCGACAGCTGGCGCATCTGTTCTGGTCTCTCCTTTTTCCGTTTATTTCTATTTCTATCCCGGTTAGATCATGGGATGACTCCTCGAATCCTTTGCTTTCTTTTATCTCTCTGACAATGGGATTTTGCCAATCAATATCTTCTGACTTTCTCAAATGAAGGTCGTCTTCGGATTTGACTTGACTTGCTGGGTCCCTTCCTCAGTCAAAGACTGGGGCCAGATTAGTAATCTATCAATCCACCGTGGCTTTCTTTCTCCAACTTCTTAGCCCCGATCTTGGGGATTTCCTAGTGACCAAATTGATATTTCCGTGATAGCTTGTGATTCCTGAAAGACGGGCAGACTGACTTGCTGATGGCAAAAGGACTTGAAGAGTGAGGGCTTTCTCGATTCTCTATTAAAGATAGAATGAGAAGTTGATCCCCGATTCCATTTCCTTAGGCAGGCTGAGGTCGATACTCTTTCGCGCTTGGTGGCATCTTTCTGTCATATCGTGAGGGCTTCGGGTTCATAATGTTCTCAATCAGAAATGAAAGATCAGATGCAGTCACCCATGCTCATGAAGGTCAATAAGTAAAGTCGCTATCTCATATTCCCCCGCTAAAGCGGGTCTCTTTTCTAGTCTTCCCTCTTTGCTTGCCAGTCATAGCAATAGTAGAAACTTCTTCCCCTCGTTCGTCCCCTCGGTCACTCCATTCCTGTCCCGATGATAGAATATCATAAGATAACTAATGAAATCTTCCAACTTCAAATAGCGTATAAAAGAGTGATTTTCCCAGGTTCGAAACTGATCGTAGTAGAAGTAGAGGTGGCAGGGCCAGGCCAGACTTTGAGAAGTCATAAATGCGGCTAATCAAAAGGCTCGGCACTCACCTGATAGGGATCTTTTTCACTTGAACTATGCTTCAAACATCAACTGAGATAACATCAACCAATCCGGGAATGTAGTTCTGAGGGCTTAGCGATCAGAGAAGCGTAGCAGCATCGGCAGAGGAGAACTGAATGCCACTTCTGAGACTGAAACCTCTCTTTGCTTTGATGAAGAAATCTATCAAGAAGGATGACTAGGACTAGCCTTTCTTGGCTTTGTTTCTAGGATCGGAATACAACTCAAACCAAGTGAGCGGCTCGGGATAGAAAGGTTCCAAGAGCTTAGTGGAAAGGTCAAGTGCGAAGCGCTAGTTCCATGCCTTCTACTTAGGAAAGCCCTCAATCTTCAAGCATTGTGCCCAGCGTTGATGAATCTTATATCAGGTTTGATTTCGACCCTGATGAACCTGGCACCTCTCTTGCAGAAAGCCAGAAAGCAGAAGCTAAGGAAAAGGCATTGGATGGGATGACTCTATCTATGGGCCCAAATGCCACTCAATTTCAAAGGTGAGTAGCGTAGACACTTGACCGATAGGTTGCGGGGCGTGAAGCCAAAGACATTACAAGTACTAAAATGACAAGCACAAGTAGGAGCGATAGCCACATACTATGATTATGAATAAAAGGCCCTAGCCAACCCCAGTCAAGGGTAGGCGGAAGAAGGGGTATTCTACTCAAAGACCGGTCGGAAAGGGAAAATGCTATCCTGCCTGATTGATCACCGGCGTCGAATGCAATCTTTTAAGCATAGCCTCCTCGATTACCGGCATAGAATGGATGAGCGCTTATGAGTTCCCACTATCGAATCATCTCATTTCCTATTCCGGGCATTGAAAGCTGAAATCAAAAGACATCAAGGCCTAAGTCAGACCAATGATGATCTTCTCTTAAAATAGCAAGAATATCTGGTGGAGGACTCTGCACCCAGTAAGGTCGACACAGTCAGTCAGGAAGATGCTTTCCCACCCAATCGGCCGAAGCATTGGCTAATCTGTTCACCCATTATACCGACCAGCTGTGGTAGGACATCAGGAGTTGCTGCACATCGCTAACAATAGGCCTCAGACTGCGATCTGTAGACGACTTTTGACTATGAAAAGCTTGAAAGACCTGAGATGAATCTGTTTTCATACATATAAAGATAAGATAGCTGTAGAGAAAAAGCCAGGTCAGAACCTTTCCTAAGTGTAAGTGCATGAGCCTCCGCCATGTCCACCGAAAAAAGGGCGTAAATAGACCCTATTCCAGTTATGAGTAGCCCAGTCAGATCTATACCCACCACTCCAATGTTTTCTTTGTGATAACCTGGTTAGAGAACCGCATCAACATGAATCTTAAAAGAACCCATCTCAGGCGGATGCCAATTCAGCTCCACTTCTTCTTGGTGGGACTAGATCGAAAGGGCGGCGGGTACTTCGACTGCCTTGTATCAGGTGAAGAGAGGGGGTGGTAGGCTTAGTAGGGCTCGAACCTACAATATCACCGTTATGAGCGGTACGTTTCAACCAATTGAAACTATAAGCCCTTACGGATCTCTACATGCAATTCGCTCACTTAGGGAAGAGCGGATGGAAAGAGGAGGCCTTTGCTCTATCTGCTTCTTCCTCTTCCCAGGAATGAACAATTGGATCAAAAAATGTTCTATTTTGTGGATTATTGTTTATAGATAGATATAGAATATTATATGTCTATTATTATTATTATTAATAATAATCTAATTTAAGCAAGCGGCCCTTTCGCGACTCAAACAGCCGGTACACTTTCCGGCTCGCAACGGCTCAAACGGGTGGGGGCTCTCTATTTGCTTGCAATGCCGGCTGTTCGCCTTTAGTTAGAAGTAGAGGGTTTTTTTTCACACAATTTAAAAGAAAGTCATTATGGATGAAGTAAGAAAAAGTATATAAGGAGTGAGAAATAAAAACTTGGTTACGAGAACCGAAGGTTAGGCCGACTACTTTAGTAGAGATAGACCTAAAAAAGTTTATTCCTACCCTTCCCCTTTCTGTCAATGTTGCCAATTCTCAGAATACCTCGTGTATACAGTTGTCCAACTACTTTCTTCTTCCGACTTCTTTAGCCACTTCCGCATCTGTCGTATTCGGGAAAGCTTGCTTCGTGGCGGAGCATTTAGCAATGCCAGCAGCCTGGTGAGGGCTGGCTGTCTGAGGACAGGTTAAGGCAGGGCCTGCTGGACTTGCTTCTCATGAGATTGGGTGAGGGAATCGGAAAGGGGCTCATAAACCGGGCTTTTGGGCACACGGAAAAGGGGAAGTGGATAGAGGGTGCTTCTCAGCTAGAGTTGGGGGTGGGGTCGCTATAGTGGCTAGGGTGAGTCTTCCTACACGGCTGGCCGCCCGGTTCTAGACAAAGCTGCGGGGGTTACCACCACATCCTTTCCTGATAGACTCGAAGCTCTTCATAGTCAGACGGGGTAGAAAATCTTCTCTCAAAAAGAGACAGACCAGAGATGACAGAGGAAGGTATTCGATTCAAAAAATATATGGCAGTCAAAACAGCTTCAGCCAAAAATGGACTAAGGACAGAAGCAAGCTACAAGCATTAGCAACCGCTTTCATTTAATCTTATGTCAAAGAAGCAGCGAAGAAAAGTCGTTTCACCTCTATTCCCTCTAAAGCTTCTCTTAGGAGAATCCCTTCGCTACACTCGACTAAAGACACCTACAAACTCACTCATAAGGAAACTCATCAAGTAGGTCTTTCGAGCCTTTTGACAAACTAAAGTCCTAAAGAAAAGCAACCCCTATCCCCCCCAGCCCAGGTCAACCCACTCAATATCCGAGAGAGGGTAGGCTTTTGGCGGGCCGCAGAGGCGGCGGATAACGTAGCGGATAATACGTACTTGGAAATAAGCGGATCATAGAAAAGTTTTTTCATGCCTTGACTCTACCTCGGTTCGTTCGGAAATCATGGTAGTTGTATGTAAACCCCCCCTTCACCCCCACCCCCTAAAGTAGTAAAGAAGGGCTTTTTGGGGTCACATTTTCTTTCTATCTGACAAGACAAACAAATAGGAAGGGATGGTTCTTTCATTGCATTGATAGAAGAAGAACTAGAAAAAGATCTATTTATTACTTTGAGAAGAGAATCGTTGGTTTGACCGACGAACTACGTGGGAAAATGGACCTTCTTTCTTTGATTTTCAGCAATATTTTTGGAAAGTAACAATTCCATTCAGTTCGTTTTCGAAAACTTGCTGGTCGCGGATTAGTTCGTTCTGCGCCGCCAGCGGCCTAAAATCAAAGGCGCAGGTTGATCTCTCTGGTTGAGGCTGCATTCATTTATTCAACTTGACACGTGGGAAGGGTCTCCTAGTGGCTCGGCTTGGTCTCGCCCCCTTCCCGCACTATTCCTCCCCACTAAAAAGAGCGATTGAGAATCTCGAGAACCTCTGTCTTCGCGGGGCGATTCTATCTTTTTCTTGTAGTGCCCTCCATTCCACTATTCTGATCGATCAAAATGCTCTTCCGAACGACCAAGTCATAATGAGATTAAAACCCGATGCTTCCTTGGCCGTGTAGAACATGCATTAGCATTATGTCATTCCTACAAGTGATCCCCCATCCAGGATTGAAAGAAGTGCTATATGAGGACTTCGAAATCAAATAGAATATATTTCTTTCCATTCCTCGTGAGCCACTTAGTTCTCCGAAACAAGAGATCAAAGTGATCTTCTTCCTTTTTCCCAATAAGTCGACGGCGTTACACCATTGGGATACTTCGAATAAACTGGAGTACATATAGGATACACCGGTGCTAAAACCTTTTCTCAAGATATCTTCCAAACTCTTGGGGTCGTTGCTCCGGATGTCGGTCTCCCGGTGTGAAACCAGTTGGTTCCGTAGTTTTAGAATTCTGCTGATCCCAAGTACTCCATCTCCATCATTGCATATGGCAATATAGAAAGTAAAGAGGAAAAGGCATGACCAGAAGAATTGTGTGAAATAAGTGAATTTATCTAGTTGAGGCATGATTGATTGAGAACCGATGATTCCCTCAATACAGAAAGCCTGTACGAGTAGTGAAAAACTAAACGAGAGCTGCGGTTGGTTGTTGACCAACAGAAAGCATGGGAGAAAGAAAGATGCACAAAGCTATTCCTTTCCTTTATTTCTCATCTTTCTTTTTGTCTTTTGAACTCTCAGGATCGGAATCGGCTTTCTTAGGAACGACACAGAGAGCAATGCGAAGCAATAATCAAGTCTATTGCTGGATTATTATTATTGCAGCAATCCATTTTAGATGGTACCCTGGGGATGGCTATTGAAGACCCCACAGATATTGATAGAGCAACGAGTGTCGTTTTCGACGATCTCTTCGATTGCTTTGACACGCATCAAAAAAAGCGAAGAAACCATTGAACGAGAGTCCTGCGGAACATAGGAAATGAAAGAAGTCCGGTCGGGAGAGCATTCCTAAAAGACCTGAAAAGGTTTTTATAAGGAAGACCGAGTGATTTCAGTTGGAAATGGTATTGCAGGTCTATCAGATCAGTGGGCAACCATAGTGGACTTTTTTCGTGGTGTTGTTGACGTTGTTGAAAGCGAATTTTGTTGTAAGTCTGGCTTCAAATCTTTTCTCTTTTCGGTATGCCGCTCCACGAGCAGAGCGAATGAAAAAAAAAATCCAACCTAAGATGAATATCCTTCGACCATTATCTCCTCATCTTCCTATTTATAAGCCACAGCTTACTTCGACGTTTCCAATTTCCCATAGAATCTCCGGAGCTTTCCTAGCCACTATCCTTTTCTTTTTTTATCTTCTTTGTCTGAAAATAGGTTTGATTTGCTTCACCTATGAGAATGTCTGCCAATTGATCTTTTATTCATCAAAGCTCATCCTAATCTCCGTCGAGATTACTGCCTTAGCCCTGTCCTACCATATTTATAATGGAGTTCGTCATTTATTGACGGATTTTTCTGGATTTGGACGATAAAGATGGAAATGACTGTTAAAAATTTGCACTTATTTCAAATTTTTCTTTTTTTATGAAATGCTTTACTTATTATTATTAGCCTTGTTTCTTCTTTAAAGAAAGCTTATGCCGTAGAAGCTGACATCAGGCTATTGGCCTTTTATCTACATCTTCCCGACTGGAAAGGGTTCGCTTTGTTTGGGATGAACTCGCAAAGACTCGACCCGGGTTCCCTCGTAGAGTGGCGTCTTTTATAAGACTCCACTTTCTCAGTGGAACTAAAAAAAAAGAGTTTGAGCTCTTTTGGCTTACTTTTAGCCACGCGGGGCGGCTATCCGCATGTGTCCAAAAGTGACGTCCATTTTTTTGTAATGGGTATACTAGAAAAAAAAGGTTTGGAATTCGACCTCCCCTTATACGCTCTAAAAAGGGGTCATTGACTCCTTTTTTGTTTAGGATCCCCTTTTTTTTTACATTCAATTATTTATTGAGCCCGGTGTGGAATCACCATCATTACACATTCATTCTTGGTCTGGCTGCTGGTCTAGCGAGCCTTCCTAGCCGCCTAGAGTGCAGTCTACCTGCTGAAGACCGTAACGTAAGTAACTCAGTGCTCCATACAGGGGAAATGAAAGCAGAATTCGTTCGGATCCTCCCACATGTTCAATCTTTTTTTAGCGGTTTCCCCAGAGATTTTTCTCATTAATGCAACCTCCATTTTGCTCATTCATGGAGTTGTATTTAGTACCTCTAAGAAATATGATTATCCGCCGTTAGTCAGTAATGTGGGTTGGCTTGGATTACTTAGTGTTGCGCGCCTAGGAGGGCAGCGCGCTTTGGGATGCGGAGGAGCTATTATCGTCCAGCTCCCTAACCTAATGCGGCACCGGGTTTGGACCGCAGGGAACCATAGCATGGGGGGACGTCTAATCCTTTTGCCGCCGCAAGGCTGGCTAATCGTACGCAGCAGGCTCGAAAACCCCTGGTTCTGGAAGGCACATGAGTCCGAACGCTATGTTGAATGTGCGACTGACACTACACTACGTAGGTACCTGTGCAGGTGAGGCGTCGGTCGGTCCTAGAAACGGCGGCAGCGGCGCGAGGAGTTAACGACCGGACGTGCTGCAACCTAGGGATCACCAGGCAGCTCTTTCGCTCTATAGGGATCGGGGGGGGCATAGCACAATTCTTCTTGGAGGAGGGTTCTTTGCCCGGGTGACTGATCCTGCCATAATGTACTCCTTACCTATACTATACACCGGCAACCGAAGTCGAGCATACATACGACAATCTTCATGCGTGAATAGCCGGGAGGAAAGAAAGGGCGGTAGATGATAATGAGAAAAGGCACCGCGTCTGGACGGGCGGGCGGAATGGATGAGCGAAAGGTGTCATGCCATGTAGTGGGGAATATCCCGAGTCTCATGTAAGACAACTAAATAGACCTCGAGGTGCTCCCGAGGAACTGAGGGACCTTATCGAGCACAGGATAGGTAATTGAAAGATAGAGCTAGCCTATTCGTTATGGGGAATCAATGCTCCGGACCGAATAGAGCTTACCTACGACACCTGGCTTTCTCCGGTGCATATTAGCTTAGCTGCGCTTACGCGGCCGGTTTGGCTTCCTCTCTGGCGGCCACTTACCTTACCCCCGCTACACTCTCACTCCAAGCTACGCCTGCTGAGCAAGATGCATTGCGATTTCCTCTTCTAAGGACGGACGCACCGGCTCCCATTGACACTCCTTATCTGTGTCCTTGGCTCGCCACTTTGCCCGAAAAGAGGAGGGGAAAACCCCTAGCGATTGATGACTGGCTTCTGAAAATGATCGTGTAACACCCTGCCCTTTCGGATAACTCGTTTTATATTTTTATTATGTTTCATAAGTAGATTTTACGTTTAGAAATTTTATGTGTGCTAATAGGATAATTTCTTTATGAGCTAGCCTAGTTATACATGCATTCTTGATGAACTTTATGTGTGACTTAAATTATGTGATTAGTTGATTTATGAGAATCGAATATTTGAAAATTTCACACGAAAAATAACTAATTGAAAAATTTCATATTTTAATTAGATTATTGCATTCTAGAATTTAATTTGGATAGTTGGAATATATTTATGCATACACTAAATTTTTAGAAAAAGAATAAATTCGTGCATATTAGATAATTAAATGAGTGAATAAACTTAGAAATAAAATTTTCTCCACTCTTCTTGTAATTTTCGGCCATGTGGAGACACACATGGATTTTATTTTCCATGTGTACAATTCTTTAATGTAGAAAGACTCATTAATTGGGATAATTGAAGGCTTAAGTGGCTTGTACCTTCTTCATTGAGAATGGTACTTCACTTTACCTTTTAATTCAAGACCCACTTTCTCTCTCTTTCCACCTAAGCATTTGAAACCCATTCTCTTTCTTCTTCCTCTCTCCCTAAATTCGGCCATCACCACCATCCCCTCACCAAGACTCCATTTTTACTCAAGCTCAAGCCATAGAACCATCTCCAATCCAACCCACCTAAAGAGGAAATTCCAAGAACACCCCCAAATGCTTGCAAAGCTCTATAAATAGAACCCAACACCCAAATGAATTTTCATCTTCTCCACCATATCTTAAAGCTCTTAAGAAAACATCATTCTCTCTCTTCTTCTCCTCCATTTCGAAATTATTAGTGTAGGAAGCTCAAAATCTAACCTCATTTCCAAAAAGAAGTTTCTTCAACTAGAAGTGTAAGAAAGCTTTCATTTTTCTTCTTCCCTTTCAATTTCGAAAATTCCCTAATGTTTCCTTCTAATTTCTTTATAATTTCTTCAAGGTTCTTGTAGTGGGTTATTCAATTCACCAATTCCTTCATATTCTCAAGAGAAACTAGGTGAGAATTTCATATTCTTGCTACAAGTGATTCTTCACCAATATTATTTCTTCTTTCACCTTCTTTGTTCTTAATGGCCGAAAATTAGGGAAGTTGTATTACTTTGCTTGTTTATTGTTAGATGATCCATGCATGTAATGATCTAAGCTTTAATTGAAATAATCTTGAAGAACTAAGAATAATATGATAATTTAATTTTTATTTATGTATATGTAAATATATATATACTAGACCTGCGTGATCTTAAGGAAACTTCGATCCATGGTTTTCGTAAACCTGCGTGGTCGAAGAAAGTACTTGATCCATGGTTTATTTATAATCTATATGTGCTATATATAAGTATATGTTTCTATGTGTATATATATATCGACCTACGTGGTTGTAAGTGTACTCCCTCCGGGTCGAGGAAGCTTACGATCCATGGTTTATGATCTATGAGTAATAAGATAATATACGAAGATAAAAATCGAGAACAAGATTAATAAAAATGGAATTTTGTGTAATTGAATTGTTGATGGTTCGAATATTTTGGAAAGAAAATGGAGTAAATGGAATTTTGGTGCTACTTGAAAGAAAACTTCAAGGCTCTTGAGAAAGAGCGCTTGAACTTTAATTAATAAAACTTGGAGATAGTAATTATAAATAACCGAATGCTTTGAGTTGTTTTGCTATATGTGATCTATGCTCTTTGCTTGAATTTTTATGTGTCTTACTTGCTTTAGTGATTTTGTGACTAAACTATGTGCCTTTTGTGAAATATGTGAAAATATGTGTGCTTATGTGAAAGCTAACTTTGAATATGTGAAATGAAGAGTATATACTAACTTCACTTGCACGTTTTTAAAGTTGGAAAATCTTGTAAAACATAGATCGAATAAGCACGGGGTATGAGGGACCGGTACTCCAAAAATGAAATGAAGAGTGTGTGGTTTGATTCCACTTATGAAACGGGTTCTAAATAAATGAAGGCTTATTGTCTATGGTTTTACTTGATTTTTCAAAGGATATCCGACTAAAGAAAATGATTTTCTCACACATTGTATGAGTACATGAATGAATGTATGTGTAAAAGATTGACTCCCTTGTAAGGGATCTCCTCTTATTCCTTATGAAATGATGAAATGAAGGTCTAAGAGGTAAATCGAAAAGGGTCTAAGAGGTAAACCGAGAAGGTAAAGGTAAATCGGTAAATTTCTTAAAGAAATGATGATTGAGGTATATGTATACTTGTATATGTATGTAGATGTATGATTATATGATTCCTTGTCTAAGTGTATTTGATATTTTATGGAATTATCATTGAGTCTCAAAGACTCATATAGGTGTTGAATTGCTTGTAGGATTACCCGATTTCGAGCCCGAGGATCGTGGTTGAAGTTGAGTTCGTGGATCGGGAGAAGAGTTCATATGGAGGCATGGTGGATTTTGGGTGCTCTTAATATACTAATGTGGTTTTATTTGTACACTTTGCTTTTAAAGACATTCGACACCGTTTTAGGTGTTTATTATCGTTCCCTTCCGCCTATTGGAGGAACTTACTATTGATGCATAATGTGTAATGTGACATAGGATTAAGATTACCTATTTTGATATATGTTATGATGATTCCTCAAAAACTTATGTAACTTTAGGGCAAGTTTTCCTAAAAACCTTATAAAATGCCCATCGGCTAGTTATGTGTTGTGTTCTGCCTAGTAGTTTAATAATTCGTGTTAATTATCTCTTGTATACATTATTGCATGAAATTTTACAGCATCATAGGCCTATTTGTTAGGTTCACGTTGATAGGTCGTTTGCATTATTTGAATAAGCCATGAATTAATTACGAATTGTTTACCAACTCTTCTCTGAAACAGAGTCATTGTAGTACTTACAACAAAATACGAAGTTTTTCTCACTCAAAAAGATTTATTCCACTTGGTATAAACTCCTAACTTACTAATGTACTTTAGTATAGAATTTTATGATTTTTGAGACAGTAGGGAATTTATAAAGATTTTTCAAAGGTCACTCCCCTGCTTTAGACTTTCAAACTGTATAGTTGTACCATTTTAATTATTCCTTTCAAATGGCTCAAGGTATTTAAAAACTGTTTTTACTAGGTTATCTAGGTCCTTATTAGAGCATGTGGTAAAAATTTCAAGTGTTTTTCATGAGCGGTTAGAGAGTTATTAATTTGTTTAATTGATAGATCGAAACTGTCCAATATTTTCTCACTTTGCTAAAATGGGACTTAATCTCTAGTCATGCATGCATAGTTTGTGAAATTGATTAAGTGAATGTTGTTTGGTAATATGTGAACACTCTTACTCTGATTCTAAAAGAAAAAAAAAAAAAATTGTCGGAATTTTCTATTCCCGATTAATATATTTCAAAGTCTTCCGCTATCATATTCTAAAATACTAATTAGGTATAACTAGAAAATGGGTGTCACAGATCGTTCATTTTCAACCGAGTTACGGTATTCTCGATAGTCTCACGTGTTTTCCACCGATACTTCGCCACTTCTACTTCCATGACAACGGCACTCATCCCTTAACCCGAGAGGATTTAGGTGGGTCTAGACATGATATCAATTTTTGTCTTGGTTCGGTGTTTATTTTGGATCATTGTTTTTTATTTGACTGTAGTTATATTTGTTGATATTTTCCCATTTGCTCATCATATCTTTTTTAATTCCATGGACAGACTTAAGGATGACGAGGATGTTCCGAGCTGAGAAGCCAGCAACTCGTCCGTCCGAGCCGGAGCCTGAGTTTCAGGCATCCGAGTTTCAGCGTACTTTAGCTGCTGAATCCGAGAAACAATCTTCGGAGGAAGGGGCTTTAAGACCGAGACCTTCCAAGAAGAATGTCGGGCCTTCGCGTCCGCGAGGTGGGCCACGCGTTGAGGATCCCGAGCCTCCTCGGCGATCATCGGCTCTAGTTGTGGCTTCTTCTCCGCCACCCTCCTCAGCCGAAGAAGTGGTAGAGAAACAGCCCACTTCGAAGAAAAGGAGAGCCGATTTGGCCCTTGGGCCAGTCGGGTCAACCCCTCCCCCTAACTTTGCACTTCATCTCTGCCAGAATGCAGAGAACGCCATTGCCGCTTGCCGGGCTTTGGCTTTTCCTCGAGATGTTGCCCACTTCGGGCAGATGAGTAAAGGTGACCGGCTCGAGCTACTTTTACATAATATCACGCAGGTTGGTTTTATTTCGTACGCGCGAGTTAGTCTTTATCTTTATATTTTTCATTCACGGCTAACTTTATTTGAGCTTCTCGTACGTGTAGCAATTTGCCATCGCCTTTTCGGGCCCTCTAGGGTGGGACGATGTCTCGCGCGAGGCATACGATAATCAAAAGAAGGAGGTCACTCAACTTCGGAAGGAGGTCCGAGCTCTAAAAGAGAGTCTGGCGGTGGCGGAGTCGTCGAAAGAGGGGCTATTTGCCGAGGTGAGGAAACTGCAAGAGGAGCTGAAGGTTTTGCAGGCCGAGAAGGATTCGTTGGCATCTCATAATGCCAGCTTAGAAGAGAAAGCAAAGCAGCTTTCAAATGAGCTCTTTGCAGCTGGGGTGCAAGCATCCACTAACTTCACTGAAGGAGTGAAGGAAGGGCATAGGCTGTTCCCGGGATCGTCCGAGGGTCTCCGCTTTATGGAGGCGTTCGTCGGTCGTTTTTTCCATCGACTTTGGCGTTCGACGACTTACACCCGACAAGCGTCCGGTTTAGCTCGCTTCTTTTTTTCGGAAGCGCTTAAGTGGTGCTGGCATCGAGTTCCCGCTGGTCGAGAATGAGTTCGCTGAGGACCTGCCGGATGACGAGATTCCGGGATTCGAAGGAGATGTGAACGAGGACCCCGACTTAGAGTGGTGGAGACAAGTGCATCGGGAGCTCGTTGAAGACTTCTCTCGCCAGGGGACCTCTTCAGTGATCATTACCGATTTTGTTGGGGATGTTGAGACTGTTGTTGCAATGGCTAATCTCAACAAGGCACCGTTGGACCTTATCTCGTCTCCTCTTCCGTCTGCCGGGGATCAAGGCGAAGCAAGAGTGGAGCCTTCTGAAAATATTTAGCTAATTTTATTTGTTTCCAACTATGTACTTTTATGCGATGTATTCATATTTTTCCTTTTTCTTTTTGTACGCGATTTAACGCCTCGTTTTATACGCGATTTAACGCCTCGTTTTATACGCGATTTAACGCCTCGTTTTATACGCGATTTAACGCCTCGTTTATTACGCGATTTAACGCCTCGCGATTTAACGCCTCGTTTTATAGCTCAAAGTAAATGACACACGAATTTTTTAACGTGGAAACCCTCCAAATAAGGAGAGAAAAAACAACGGGGCCTAGCCCAGCTCGTGAAACAAATGTTTATTGATGGTATTTGCCTTACAAAAGGTGTTACTTCTTCTACTTCTTCTCTCCTCCCCTTTTTTTTTTTTTTTTTTTTTTATGCGAAGAAATGCTTCAAATGGACTTCATTCCACGCTCGTGGCAATGCTTTTCCCTTCATATCTGCCAGCTCGTATCCGCCGCCGGCCAGGCATTTTGTGACCACATATGGTCCTTCCCAATTAGCCTCCAGCTTCCCTGTGTGTTTTAGGGCGTCAGCTCGTCGTAGGACGAGGTCACCGATTTGGAAAGAACGAGATCGTACCCCCTGGTCATATCGAGCCTTGATCAAGTGCTTACTTCGCTCCATGTGTAAGTATGCCGCTTCTCGCAAATCGAAGATCTCATTCAACTGTGTTTTCAAGGCATCATCGTTTGTCTTTTCATCGAACGTGGTTATGCGAAGTGTGTCCATTTCTACCTCCACTGGGATGACTGCCTCGGTCCCATAGGTTAACCGAAATGGCGTCTCGCGGTGGCAGCCTTGGTGGTGGTTTGGTAAGACCAAAGGACTGAGGGTATCTCGTCCACCCAACTCCCTCCTAGTTCGTCTATCCTCTTTTTTAAGCCGTTGACAATGGTTCGGTTCGTGGATTCGACTTTTCCGTTGGCTTGGGGGTGTGCGACCGCCACAAACTTCAATGTAATCTTCATCTCTTCACACCATGCGCGAATTTTCTTGCCATTAGCACCCTACTGGGTGCCATTATCTGATACGATACTCCGAGGAAGGCCGAATCGGCAACAAATATTCTTCCAGATAAAATGCATGACCTCATCCTCCGATATTTTTGATAGGGCCTCCGCTTCGACCCACTTGGTGAATTAGTCCACCGCAACGATGAGAAATTTTTTCGTGCCAGTCGTTTGTGGGAAGGGTCCCACCAGATCGATTCCCCATTGAGCAAAGGGGCATGGGGCGCTCATAATAATCATTTCTTCGCCCGGCTTGTGGATAAGGGGGGCGGACTTCTGACATTGTACACAACGTTGAACATATTGATGGGTGTCCCTCTTCATACCGGGCCAATAATAACCGGCACGATATAGTTTTTGTATGAGAGCCCGAGCTCCCCCATGTTCACCACAACCTCCTCGGTGTACTTCGTCGAGGATATGTTGTATCTTTAGCTTCCCCAAACACCTCGCGTCCACCGTGGTGAAGTTCCTTTTATATAATATTCCATGTCGCACGTAGAAGTTCCTGGCTTTATATGCTAAGCGATGTTGCTCTCTATTGGTACCGGTTCGTTCTCCTCTGAAGTGCGCGAACAAAGGTGTTCGCCAGTCGGGTTCTTCGTCGATCATCATGATTCCTGGTGCTGGGGCGGGGGCAATGAGGATAGAGATCTTCCTTTCGATACAATCGACAACTGATGATCCAATTTTGGCAAGGAAGTCGGCTCGTTGGTTGTCGCTTCTCGGGATTTGATGCACGGTGCAAGCCTCGAAAGTTTCTTGTACCGCTCTGCTTTGTTTACATATCCTTTCATTCTATCATTTTTAACTTCGTAATCTCCTTCTAACTGATGTATTACCAGTTTAGAATCGGAGTTTACTTGCTCCACCCGTGCGCCGAGTTCCTGGGCGATCTCCATACCTCGGATAAAGGCCTCATATTCCGCCTCATTGTTGGAAACTCGTGGCAATTTGATAGCAAATTCGACTTCTATCCCCATAGGATCGATGATTATGATTCCTGCCCGTGCCCCCGTTGCCGTAGATGACCCATCCACGAAATTCTCCATTCTTTTTTCGTAGGTATTCTGGTAGTTTCTCGGATGAAGTCCGCCAACGCTTGTCCCTTGACCGAGGTACGAGGTTGGTATTGGATTTCGTATTGTCCTAACTCGACAGCCCATTTAACAATTTGTCCCGATGCGGTGGGTTGACCTAAAGTTTGTCGGAGTGGTAGGCTTGTGCGGATTACCATAGTATGCGATAGGAAGTAGGGTCGGAGACGGCGTGTAGTGAGGACTAGTGCATATGCGATTTTTTTGACTTCGGAATACCTAGTTTCCGAATTAGTGAGGATTTTGCTGATGTAATAGATCGGTAGTTGCTGGTTATTTACTTCTTTGAGCAGGACTGAGCTAATCGACTCCTCACCCACCGATAAATAAACGAATAGGGTTTCACCTCTCTCGGGGGTGCTAAGGATGGGCAAGCGAGTGAGCGAAATCTTTAATGCCTCAAAAGCGAGTTGGCATTCCTTGGTCCACTCGAACTGAACTGTCTTCCTCAGAATCTTGAAGAAGGGCAGACTTTTATCGGCCATTCGTGATATGAAGCGAGCTAGGGCCACTACTTTCCCTGCTAAGGATTGTACCTCTTTGATGGACCGGGGAGGCGTCATCTGGAGTACTGCCTCGACTTTGTCCTGGTTTACCTCTATACCTCCTCGGTTGATTACGTACCCGAGAAATTTTCCGGCCTTCACCCCGAATGCGCACTTTGCCGGATTCAGTTTCATCCCATAGAGGCGAAGAGTGGCGAATGTCTCCGCTAAATCAGCGAGATGCGTGGAACGCTTTTTACTCTTTACTAGCACATCGTCAACGTAAACCTCGATGTTACGTCCGAGCTGAGCCCGAAACATCTTATCCATCAATCTCTGGTATGTAGCCCCTGCATTTTTCAAACCAAATGGCATTACCACATAACAATAAGTACCAGTGGCTGTGATAAAGCTAATTGCAGGCTGATCCTTCTCCTCCAACGGGATCTGGTGGTACCCTTGCGAAGCGTCCATCATACTGAGTAGCTCGCATCCAGCGGTGGCATCTACGAGCTGGTCTATACGGGGTAAGGGGTAATCATCCTTTGGGCAAGCCTTGTTTAAGTCCCGAAAATCGATGCACATCCGCCACTGTCCATTAGCCTTCTGGACTAATACTGCGTTGGATAACCATGTGGGGAACTGGATTTCCCTAATGTGTCCAATATTTAATAGTCGTTGGACCTCTTGTTTGATAATCTCGTCTTTCTCGGTGCCGAAATGTCGCCGCTTCTGTTTAATGGGTTTGCACTCGGGCCGTAGGTTAAGCCTGTGTACAGCGGTACGAGGTGCGATACCGGTCAAATCGCTCGGTTGCCATGCAAAGATGTCGACATTAGATTGCAGTAGTGTTATCAATTTGTCTCGAAAAGATGGTTCCAGGTCCTTGCTTACCCGTGTTTGCTTCATCATGCCGGGGACAAGGTCAATTGTCATCAACTCATCATGGGCTGTACATGAGCGACTTTATCTTCCGGGTCAATTCGAGGGCGCTTCTCGTCCCCTAGGTCTTCTTTAGTGAAATTATCACCTCGTCCTTTCTCCGCCACTTTGACCATCTCGACTTAACAGGATCTCGACTGAGCTTGATCACCCCGGACTTCTCCTATTACTCCGTCAACCGGAAATTTAAGTTTTTGGTGTATAGTCGAGGGGATCGCCCGGAAGATGTGCATCATTGGCCGTCCTATCACGATGTTGTACGAGGTGGTGGACCCTTCGACAATTACAAAATTGACAGTTTGTGTACGCGTCCGAGGTGGTGTTCCCAGGGTGACGGGGATCTTAACTTGTCCGATCGGCGTCAAGGATCCTCCCGTGAACCCGAATATCGGAGTGGTGACAGGGAAGATTGGGAGGTCAAGTTCCATTTGCAGGAAACCCTCATAAGATATGACATCGACAGAACTTCCTGAATCGACAAAAGCACGGGCTACGACGTATCCGTCGACATTGATTGTGATGAGGAGAGGATCGCAATGAAATCGTCGAGGTCTACTTCGTCTTCGGGTCCAAACGAGATGGTAGGGTATTGACGACATTTTGACACAGAGATCTGGCAGACTTCATGATTGTTCTTGAGGTTGCCGAGATGGCGTCGTCTAGCTCGATGGGTATCTCCTCCCGTAGGTCCTCCTGAAATCATCTGGATGTATCCTCGTTTCAGCATCGGTGGTGGAGGCGGCACCCGCGCAGGGTTTCCGAATTGAGCCTCACGCTTTTGTCCTCTGAGAGGGTCGATCTTTACGAAGTCCCCAATTTTATTGTCTCTGATAAGACGTTTTACCTCATCTTTCAGGTGCGAACAATCATCTGTCATATGTCCATATTCCTTATGAAAACGGCAAAAGGTGCCCAGCGCCGGATTTCGGCGGGGCTCTTCTCGGGCGAATCGGGGCCAACGCAAGTCAACTCTCTTCTCGATTGCGCATAAGACATGAGACAGGGGTGCCGTGAGGGGCTGGTATGATTGGTATCGGGTTCCTTTAGTATCCGAGATGTTACCTCGACCAGAGGTTGTATCTCTCCGTGGTAACATAGGCTCCTTACCCTTCCTTGCTTCGGTGGCCCGCATGTTTAATGTCTGGTGAGATTCTTCTATCTTCTGATGTCGGGCTTCCTCCAGATTAATGAACCTGGATGCTCTTTCCAATAAATTATCGAAATCGGGTGAGGGCTCCAATGCTAGAGCTCGAAAGAATTCATCATCCCTCAGCCCTTGTGAGAGGGCTGCCATTAACACCTCGTCGCTAGTAGTGGGAACTTCTAAAGTGGCTGAAGTGAACCGTTTGATGTAGTTCCGAAGACTTTCTTTCTCTTTCTGTCGAATGCTGAACAATGACAGCGAGGTCTTTTTGCATTTTTTCGAGCTAGCGAATTGATTCATGAAGGCGTTAGCAAATTGCCCAAAGGAATGTATGCTTCCGGACGATAACAAACCGAACCAGGCTTGAGCCGGTCCAGCCAGAGTGGTGACGAAAGCGCGACATTTCACTCGTTCAGTGAGCTGGTGGAGTGACGCTGTGTTGTTGAACCGACTCAGGTGCTCGGCGGGATCCGACGTGCCATTATATTCGAACAAAATAGGCCGATAGTTTGGTGGTATAGGGTCGTTATCGAGGTGCCTGGCGAAGGGTCTAGATCCTTCAGGAGTCCGTGTCAAGCCGCTCCGCAAAGCCTTTAATTCGTTTATATCTCGCCTCAAGCTATCGACCTCGGTCCTAACACCCTGACTATTGCCTTCTCGGTTCTCCGAGTAACTATCGCATTCATCCTCAGCTCGCTCTTCATTCGAGGGGCGCCTAAGGTCTCTCCTAGGCCTGTTGCCCTGGGGTAAAGATTGAGTGTAGTTCCGGATGGCCGTGGTGATCATGTTTTCCACCTCGTCTTTGGTGTACATACGCTCGTTCGGAGGTTGAGCCGGGGCTGTAACCGGTTTTTTCGAGGCGGCTTCACCATTTCGAAATTCGAAAGAGGGGCTACCCGAGAAGAGAGGAATCCGGCTCTCCTTTTCGGGCGTGACCAGCTGCATCTTGACTTGTCCTTCAAGACAGACGACGGATCGTCGACGGGTGTATCGCGGGCTACAACATCTAATTCCTTTTTGTAAATTTCGGGCAATGGTGTCTCCTTCTTCCATTGTTCTCCACGTTTATAGCTCAGATCTGGACTTTCAGGGGCAGATGTGATGTTTTCCTAAAAGTTGTATACCCAGAACTCTAGATCTTTCCCACAGACGGGGCCACTTGATTTAGCCCGTGGGGCTTCCGTCTTCTCCAAAGCACCTTGATCCGTACTCCGATGGTGGCACCTGCAACGCCGGGAGGAGTTCCCGGCGGGAAAGCTCCGACGATCAAGTCAGTGGTCTAAAGAGATAAGTATATGTGTGATATTATAATGAATAGTATATTCGGGTGTGTGTGTGTGTGTGTGTGATTAATGGTCCCTCTATTTATAGATGAGGAAACCTTGGTCTCCAAGGTTTCCTTTTTTAGGGTTTGCTCCCCCCTCAAGTCAAGTGTTTTGGGCCTTTATTATTTTGGGCCTGTTCTACCTCGTTTTGGCGCTGGGCTGCGAGCTATGGTATTTCCAAATCGTCATTGGGGAACCGTGGTTCGACATCTTTCCTCTTATTGACGAATTGGGTCTTTTCAGTTCATATATACTTGTTTCTGTCAGAATGGCCCATATCATTCTGCAATATTTTACTTGCAACTCATCATTTGCTTAATCTTCCCACACGCTGTTTGTGACGATTTAATATTTAATTATCGATTCTCTTGTAGCTACAATTGAAAAAGACTTGTGGGCAAGTGGCACCGTAAACGAGGAGTATTTGAAAATATAGTGGAAAACTAAGTCCGAATATCGATCCCACGGAGAATATATATAATTATCTAATCCTAGACGCTAAATTCTACTAATTGTTATCAAGCCCAACCTACACTGTCGAATTTTGAAATTGATTAACTAAATTAAAAAGCAAGAAAAAACAAGAAAGCAATTTAGAATGAAGATTTAATCAAGGTAAGCAATTATTCTTCCCCCTATGTGATTATTATTTCCCCAATTCTTTCAATTATGCAAGTAGTTAACCCGGATTATTAATCAGAGATGCTAAAATAATCATAACCCGCTTCCGTGTGTATTACGATTCTAATACCCTAGATTCATTTACTATATTCCTATGCAATTAATTCTAGAACACAACATTAAGCATAAATCTCAATAATGGCTACCTAAGAGATTAACTATATTCCTATGTTAATACCACAAAGGCTCTTCAACGACATTTCTAACTATTAACCCGATCTTTCGATTCATGCGATTAACAATAACATAAAAGCACATAAAGTGGCCAGTTTCATGAACTTAATAAAACAAGTAGAAGAAATAATCCGGAATTAAAACTTGCATAAAATCTTAGAAAAGGGTTCATAAATCCCACATAGGGTTCAAAATAAAATCCTAGAAATAAGAAAATTAGCTACTCATGATTAAAGGAAAGATGCAAATAAAATTAATCATGAACGATAAGTCTATGCTTGGAGTCTTCGAATTCTTCGTCTTCTTTATTGCTTTGTTGCTCTTGAAATTGCCTAAAAGTTTGATGCCCAATTGTGTGCTTGGCTTGGTCTTATATAGGGTGAAAACCTTGGGGAAGAAGGCAGTTTCCTTGTGCAATTAAAATCCCTTTACTGCGCTGCCTCGTGGTCTCGGACGGCCGTCCCATATTTTGAACTACAACTCGGACGGCCGTCGGAGCTTTAAATCTTCATATATTGGGTTTTTCACTTTTGGCCCATATTTTCTCCAAAATTGCAGTTTTTACCCCATACTTTTCCAATTCTTCAATTTGTACCTAAAATTCAATAAATCAACTTTTTAAGCACCAATTATCGTTGAAACACACCAAAAGCTCAAATAAAAAGGTACGATAAAGTGTAAAAATATACACTTAACAGAGGCCACACAAGAAGCTGCGTTGGATGCGCTTTTTCTTCTCAGGCAGGCATGGTCTGCATGTCCGGCCGAAGTTTCTCGAGCACAATCGATCGTCGCTGCCGATGCGATTCCACTCCTACAATATTTGATCCAATCGGGCCCACCTCGATTTCAGGAGAAGGCAGAATTTCTGTTGTACTGTTTGCCCGGAACTATTATCGTGACGATCAAGAAAGGGAGCAATATGAGGCAATCCGTTGGGAACGCAAATGTTTATTGCAAACTCACCCTTAGAAATACTACTCCACGGCACACTACGGTCGAAAAGTCGTGATTCTTTTTTTCTTCATTCAATTTCTTTTCAATGGTGTTAATTTTCATACAATATATTAGTGAATTGACTGTTTAAAAACGTTCTTGCTTTTCAAGTTCTATCGACTGGTCCCAATCCAGACTGGGACGAGAGCTTTTCGTGGTCGTTGGAAAGTTTCCGAAGGGGCAGAATGTAACACCCTCCATGAATTTTAGTTAAAGAAGAAATATTTTAGTAGACTTCATTAAAAATTTCGGATTCAATTTGAACTTTGAGAAAACCTTATCAAATCATTTTTCTTTACTTTAAATATACCCACAACTCAAAGTTACGATTTTCATAAAGAGTGCTACCTAAACATCATCGGGGTTTAGAAAACACTTGTAAGATAGCGGAAGGAAAACAAACTTGATTTAAATACCCCCGTTTAATAGACTAGATTCCTAAATCGGAGTAAAATTAAATCATGAAAATCTCCATTTTTGTACATAATACCCTTTGTTAACATGCGAAAGTGAAAACATGATCCTTTACGAAATCCGGGTAAGACATGCAAGGCATCAAGGTTCGTGATTCCTCGAACTCCGCTCCGCTGCGCACTCTGATTACTTCGAGAACCTGAAAAGGGGAAATTCGCATAAAGCGTGAGCCCAACCACTGGCTCAGTAAGAACATTGGCCTGACGATACTCACGCCTCTCTCAACCTGTCACTCACGTCCTATAGGAGCCCTAAAGTCCTCGTCTCTATGTTCTTTCGTGTAGGGATAATCCTAAAGCTTCACTATGTCCTCTATATTCAATTTAT
This sequence comes from Erythranthe guttata, assembly GCF_056151865.1. Lineage (NCBI taxonomy): Eukaryota > Viridiplantae > Streptophyta > Magnoliopsida > Lamiales > Phrymaceae > Erythranthe > Erythranthe guttata. Next base: position 6,454,751 of record NC_142535.1, on the reverse strand, counting down.
TCGTTTAGACCAAGACATTCGATCACATAAGTGAAAGCACATAACATCACATACAAATACAGTACTTCTATTCTTCAAAATTAAGAACCACAAAGCATGAATATAATCATAAAACATAGTCGAACATATAGCTCTACATATAAACATATAATACTGTTCACCTCAATCTTGGTATATTGGACACACAATCCTCTTTCATATTTTACGGATATAAAATCCTCATATTACTCGCAGACATAAAGTCCCTTTAGTATCAATTTAACACTTTACGCATATAAATACAATGCAACATGATCCTTATCAGAATCCCAACATGACAATCTAAACATGTGATAATATACGACAACACACGGGTCACAAAAGCACATTATTACACATAAGACATAAAAGCACACGATACCCACATAATTCACTTTATTATGCAAAATAACCAAAATGCATGTGAATGCAATGCATGGAAAATATTTTCACTTTATCGGATCCGTGGAAAATTAATTTATGTACTCAAGCAATAAACTATAAAGCGTTTCTATTGTGGAATCAAACCACGTATTTCATTCTAGTCGGATACCGGCCCACCGTATCCCGTTTATTCACTAAGCACTAACTTTTGTGCCTAGCAATAAACTATAAAGCGTTTCGAGCCCGTTTCTATTGTGGAACAAACCACTCCTTTAGAACTTTTATTGGATACCGGCCCACCGTATCCGATGTTTATTCTGCCAAGTATTTCGTTAAATTTTCAAACTTTCAAGAGAATACGTAATATACTTGAGACCTAAATCAATAGTTTAAAAACTTGTTTTCGTTTACCATAAAATCATGAAAAAATCCGTTTCTCGTTTACCATAAAAATCGTGTAAAACACATTTTCGTTTTCCTTAAAAATCGTAAAAAAAACAAATCCATTTTCGGTTACCGGATCCGTGAAAAATTAATTTCCATACTTGGCCAATAAACTGTTACGAGCCCGTTTCTTTAGTGGGATCAAACCACTCTTTAACAATATCTGGATACCGGCCCACCGTATCCCGTTTATTCACTCAAGCATTCCATTAATTTTCCAAACTTTCAAAAATATGTGCTATGCATGGACATGAATGCTAAGACCAAAATGCCATTACCGTTTAATCACCACAAATAACACACAAATATGTCACAATAAAATAACACAAAGATTTACTAACCACATACTATCACATAGACTAATTAAATCACACATATGGCACAAATATATACACGGTTGTACACACACACACGGCAATGATATCCAATCAAGCGTAGCACAATAAATACGAATCACGTAAAGATTATTGTTCATCCACACACACACACATATAGCTGTACACACCCCCACATATATTTATAATAGTATATTTTATATTTACATAAACCATGGATCGGAGTTTTTACTCGACGACCACGTAGGTTGCTATAGAGATAGTATATATATATATATATAAGCCATGGATCGGGAATTATTCCTACGACCACGCAGGCTAGGATATATAAATATATATTCGTATGTATAAAGTATGACATATAATATATACTATATAGCATTAACGAGTATAATTAACCAATAAGTCCACAAGTAATCTCAACCATTTCCAATACTTACCCACATACGGCACACACGTAATGATCTCAAACCAACATACTAAATCAATCAAAACATGTAGATAGTAGCACATAATGACCTAAATGAATAGTTCATGACCATAACTATAATTAAATTCAACTTATCCTATTAGCTTAGTATTAGCTTAGTTCTTCTATTAACTATGGATCAAGAATTTAAATCCATACTTCTAAACATACTTTCTAATTCAAAATAGTTTATTTTAGAAAATCGGACAGTTTTGGTATTTCAACTTTGAAAATTCATATCTCTTAGAACCTACATCCAAAACACCTGAAAATTACACAAGATGTTAATCTATAAGTATATTATACCTAGTTCAAACAGCTTAGCAAGAGACTTAACGGTTTAAGAGAAATAATTAATTTAGTGCAGTCACACAGTCAAATTTCCAGAAGAGAGCAATCAACTTTAAAATTACCAAATAATTCATACCTTTAACCAAACACTGTGAAATTTTGCAGAGAAGACGTTTAACAAGTCTATAATCATATCCAAGTAAATCACGCAAGTCAAATTAGTATAAATTCATGTTAAACACATAATTCATAAATGACTCAGAAACTGTGCAGTTTCAGAAAGTGGTTCATAACTTACTCAATATAAATCCGATTTATGCATAATTTATATCAACATGAAGCCAACCGAAGGATCTAGACTACCATGAAATTTCATAATTTTATCTCAGGGATTACCCGATCAGACATGCAATACAAACAGAGGCTACGAAACTGAAATTCAATTAGTACTCATCAAGAACTTTATCTTCTAAAGCCCAAAATTAAAACCACAAACATATAATTCATTAAGACACATATAATTCATATTAATTAGGTTATTATTTCAGTAAAGACCAAGAGGTCCTTACCCATGAAAATCAAAGGCTAAGAAGGAGAAGAAACCAAGGATCCATGGAGTTTTGGCTTGGAAGTCTTTGGGCTTGACATTGGTGGTATTGGAGAGCTTTAGGGTTGAGTTTTGAGAGATTATAAGGTTATTTCTTTGAGTGTATTTGGGGAATCTCGAATTTAGGGAGAGAGAGAGGCATTTTGAGAGGATTTTAGAAGAGAAAAAGAGGGATTTTTATGAAGAATCTTGAAGGCTTTGAAGTGGAAGATGAATTCTTCATTTTTGGGGCTGTATTTGGACGAGAAAAGAGGAGAGAAGGGCTGATTTTGTGTGCTGAAAATCTGAAGAGAAAGAGTTTATTTATAGGAAAGTAGAGGGACTTACTTGCAATAAAGAATACAAGAGGGTGTAGATTGCAATTAGGGGAACAAGGACACTTGTAAACACATCACAACAAGCATTATACACTTGGCATACTCAAGACAAACACACGGCCCTTTCATAACATACAAGCACATGCACACACAAAAATTATATTTATATGTATATATAATATTAAAATAATAGGAAGAAGAATTTGGGAGGAAATTACCATGTATTTACCGAGAGAGAGAGAGAGAGAGAGAGAGAGAGAGAGAGAGAGAGTTATGGGTCATATACATGTACATTAAATAAACATGCACATAGAACATACATACATGTATACACATAATTAAATCCTAGCACATATCATATCATAAACATACACATTCACATAATATGACATACATAATTAAGTCCACATCATATATTATATATTAGCATAAAATATATATGCACATATACAATCCCAATTAGCATGAGTTACATAGATGGTCACTAAATTCATTAAATCACATAATTCGAATCAACTACTCAATTAATAACATGTCTACTTCTAAAAATACTATAATGTATCTAAATCACATAAACACGTAAAGAAAGTATAAATCACTACTCGATTCATGAAATGCACGTATATTCGTATTTACTATATACTGAATATATTCATATATAAATGCTTATGAAAATGCGGGCTGTTACACAGAAACTTCACATTTCATGCAAAAATAAAAGCAAAATGGGCAAGGTATATACTTCAAACCAAAAATATTTTTTGTGGGATAATTTGGTATCGTTTATTTATTTATGGGTAAATTACCAAAAAAAAAAAAAAAAAAACCTGAACTTAGGTTAAATAACGAAAAATACCCCCACCTATTCGTAATTACCAAAAACCCCCTGATGTTTGTTTCCATCTTACACCAACCCCCTTACTGAATGACTTTCACGGATTTTTTTTGATTATTCCATGGAATACACTTTATACAATTTTAGATACTTTCTTTTATTTCTCACCTATTTAACATAAGGTATAATAGACTTTACACATTTTCTGTTAAAAAAACTCGATCAATAGGTGGGGGTGTTTTTTTATTATTTAGCCTAAGTTCAGAGGTTTTTGGTAATTTACCCTTTATCTATGTTTAATTTTGGTATCTTATAATTGCTTGGCTAAAATACAAATTTCTTGATGTATGCATGCAGAGCTCGTTTGGGAAGGTGACGATACAAATCGATAGTGTAGTGATGTTAGGTGCAGTTTCTGGGGAGTATACATTACTGCCCGAAAGCAAAAGTGGACCTTCGAGGAATCTGAAAATAGAGTTTCAGTGGTCTAACAAGGAGATATCCTGCTAAGGTTTTCGAAACTCTAAGCGCGAATACGCTATTTTTTTTTACAGATTTTTCTTTTTAATCAAATATTTTTCTTATATATAATTCTTGATTTTTTTTGTTGAGATGTATATAGTTTTGGGCAATTTTTGTAATTTGAGGTTACACTATTTTGGTTTTTTTTAGAAATATTTGGACTGAATGAATGATGGGTTTAGCTTCCTTGTAGTTGTTTTGTAATCACATTTGTATTATTCAGAATAATGAATCATGGTTTTGAGCATATATATTATTACATATTTCGTGTGGTTTGTAATATATAAATAGGGGAAATGTGGGATAACCCTCTACTTTTGAAAATATATATGAGGAGGCCCAATGTTTTTTTCTCTTTAAGGCAAAAACCCAAATTCTGAACTTAATTAAGTAGAGCCCCCTGAGTAACTTAAAATACCTATTTTACCCTTTTAATTTTGCAAACCCTAGTTTCTCTCCCACTCATCAGCCGTTACATATCTCCCCCATCTCTCTTCTTCTCTCTCTAACTCTCTCTCTATCCACCACAGTCATACGACCACCTCTGCTCATCTCCCAACTTGCGCCGCCCACAGCCGCCGCTCCCTCCACCACCGTCCGCCGAAATTGCTTCATTCGTCGTCGCCTACCGCTATTGCTCCATCCGCCGTCGCCCGCCGCTACTGGCCTCTTTGTCGTCGCGCGCCGCTACTGCTCTCCTGCTGCCGCTGAGAACAGAGCCGCTGCTCCCTCCACCGCCGCCTGCACAGCCGCTGCTCCCCGTCGCCTGTATATATAGATCCGGTATATATATATATAGATCCGGTATATATATATATATATATATATATATATATATATATATATATATATATATATATATATATATATATATATATATATGCCTCTGTTTATGTTATTGTACATTCAAGATGCATAATGCAATTTTTCGTGTTTCTCTGTGTTTTGAATTGAAGAGTAATGTGTTCGATTTTTCGTAATTGTTTTCGGTTATTTTGGCGCCTGTTATTTTCATTTTAGGTTGCTATCCTGCCTGAGGTAACCTCGAAGAAGGTATGCCGGATGATAATGGATGAGCTTGTCAAATCCTTTAACGCTTCACAATTGGGCAAGAGACAATTGGCTTACGATTGAAGGAATAATTGCTACACTGCAGGGCCATTGCCCTTTGTCTCTAAGGACTTTGCCGTCACGCTTGATCAAGATAGTGGATTCAGGTGAAAGTACTCCCACTTGAAATATATATATATATAATTCATACAGATTATATATATTTATACAATTCATACAGATTCTATGTGTATATATATATAATTATATATATACATGTTGATACTGCAAAGATATGTGTTAGATCCACGAACCTAAAATGTTGATACTGCAAAGTTACTATTACATACCTATTTTTAAGAAGAAATTCTTCTGTGTGTGGATGCAACTGTATGTTAATCGATATTTGTCGGTCGATGATAATTTAGTAACATATAGTAACATGTAGTAACATATGCACGTGATTGCGTATTTCGATTTATATTTATTGGTTATGAGTTGATTTATAATATAAATATTTAAATTGAACCTGTTTTTTTTTCCACAGGTTTTGGTGTTTGAACACCTTTTATGCACTAAGCTTTTGCCGAGAGGACATGTTGTTCGTCAGTTCGAAACAGTTACCGATTAGATCGAAGTTACTATCGTGTTGAAAAGTAGGATTTGAAGCCATAAATACAAACTATACTGTATACTCTTATAGTTATATGTGGTCATATACATGTAGTCATGTAGTCATATACAAGTAGTCATATATAATCATATGTAGTCATATACAAGTAGTCATATATAGTCACATGTTGTCATATAGATGTAGTCATATATAGTCACATGTAGTAATATATAGTCACATGTAGTCATGTACATGTAGTCGTATATAATCATATGTAGTCATATACAAGTAGTCATATATAGTCACATGTTGTCATATAGATGTAGTCATATATAGTCACATGTTGTCATATAGATGTAGTCATATATAGTCACATGTAGTAATATATAGTCACATGTAGTCATGTACATGTAGTCGTATATAATCATATGTAGTCATATACAAGTAGTCATATATAGTCACATGTTGTCATATAGATGTAGTCATATATAGTCACATGTAGTAATATGTAGTTATATATTAGATATGTGGTTTTTCCTGATGTATAGTGATGTTGGTGTTTTTCTAATTCTTTTGTTGGGTACTAATTGATTTATAATATCAAGTTCCAAATTGTGAATTTTGTTGATGTAGACAAAGTTTTTTTTATATATAATGAAGTGTCTACATAATCGTCCGACCGTAATTTCGGTGTAAAAAACAGTTCATGACTAAATATAATTATACTAGTATACTATAGTCATTTATAGTCAATTTATGTACGGGAAATATATTGAGTAAATAATTTAAAAACTAATATAAGAAAAATCAAAAAAAATTATAATTAAAAAAAAATTAAAAAAAATAATTAAAAGAAAAGTAAAATTAAATTAAAAAATTAAAAAAATACGAAAAGGTATATATATATAAAAAATAATAAAATAAACATTTATATTTTTTTATTAAAAAAATCTGTAAAGGTGGTAAATGCAGGTCAAAAATGCTAAAATGCAGTTGGTGGAAATGCTGAATGTAGTTGGTGGAAATGCTGAATGCAGTTGGGTGGAAATTGGACATAAGGGCCCAATAGTACTTTTACCTCTCCAGGGGGTTATCTCAAAGAAAGATTTTAGGGGTGGACCTAGCCCTATATAAGTTGCTTATGAGGGGTGTATATCAAATGGGCCCATATAAATAAATAAATATCTTACACAATTAATTATTACATAATTAATTAATGAAAGATCTTTGCTTTGGTGTGTACGTTTGAACGGAGTTTGGGTTATTAATTCGCTCATTTTTGTCTTATACTCTAAATTTATTTGTTCATACGGTAAAATCGTAACGGAGTTTCATATCGTTTACCGAACACAACTATTCTATTCAGTACGATATGGTTCAGTATTGGTAAAATCCAAAACAAAATGATTATCCATAGAGGTTAATTTGTAAACAATGGAAAAAAATATCAATCTAATAAGTATTTTATAATATTTGTAAGAACTTAAAGTATCTATATATAATATAAAAAGAGGATCTATGCCCTATATGAATGACATGTGGCAAATGTCTATGTTATTTATCAAAATTGCTTAGTTGGAGTTCAATTGATGAGGTGGATTCTTCAATTGGTGAGTTGTCAATTTTATTTTGGTATGTATTTAAGTTCTTTCATATTTAACATTTGTACACTCATTTAAACAATTACCACATGTATATATATTATTTCCAACTTTAATATTTTATAAATTCGAAATAAAAATATCTTATTTATATTTTCAGTATTTCAAAATATATTTATTGAAAAAAAATCATGATACTCATTTTTTTTACGAATATTCAAATAATTTTCAGAAAAAAAATATTTTTTTAATACTCAAATATTAAAATAAAGGAATACGTTTTTTTTTTCAATATTTTGGAATACTCGAATATCCATTCAATTAAAAATAATTATATAAAAATGTTTTATTTTTGTAATTGTACTATTTAATAAATATACAATATTTTTTGTATATAATTTCTATTATACCGTGTGTTTTAACCGATTCTTAAACGGCCGCTACACCTTGACAACCACAGGGGGGTAAAATACTTAAATTGATACCAGAGGGGGTGAAATGCAAAACTGGGAAACCACAAGGGGGTTAAGTGCTATTTACCCAATTTTAAAAACTATTATATTTTTTTACACTTATAAACATGAATTTGAAGATATACTACTATATGGCATGGAATCATTTAGTATTAGTATTGGTATTGGTATTTGTATTGATGTTGGTATTGATATTGGTATTCGTATTGGTATTGGTATTGGTATTGGTATTGGTATTAATGTTAGTATTCATGTTAGTGTTAGTATTAGTATTTGTTAGTGTTAGTGTTAGTGTTAGTGTTAGTGTTGGTGTTGGTGTTAGTGTTAGCATTAGTGTTAGTGTTAGCATTAGTGCTCGCGTTTCATAATTCGCGTTCGTGTCGGCATTGGCTTTGGCGTTGGCGTTGGCATTGACATTGGCATTATCATTAGCATTAGCATTAGTATTAGTATTAGTATCAGTATTAGTATTAGTGTTACTATTAGTATTAGTATTAATATTAGTCTTAGTATTATAGTGTTAGTCTTAGTGTTACTATTATTGTTATATTAGTATTAGTATTAGTGTTAGCATTAATACTAGCATCACCATTAGCATTAACATTATGTATTAGTATTAGTATTAGTATAAGAATTAGTATTAGTATTAGTATTATCATTAGGATTATGATTACGATTAGTGTTAGTGTTAGCGATTGTGCAAGAGTTTTTTGTTTAAGTAGTGGCATCACTGATTCGACGTGGTTAATGATAAACATACATGTTATTTTGCTTATATTATATGCTATCAAGTTAATTATGCATAAGATTCACGTGTCGATTGCATTACAGGAAATATTTGTGTCATTTGATATAAATGATGTTATTAGTTTTAGGTTTTGTGGGTTGCATATTTATCTATATAATATTTAATTGCATTTCATATCTTACAACTTTGCATCAAGATCAAGAGATAAATTTCCTTCATTTAATTTCATTACTAATTAATCCCCGTGCATCGCACGGGTGAGCTACTAGTTTAGGTTAAAAGAAAAGATTAAATATTTCGATACGGTATGTTATGTGGGGGGCATCAATACCGTATACCGTATCGAAATCCGGAATTAAAAAAAAAATACCGAAACGGAATCTAATTTTAATTATTAATTTAATTTTATTTATGAATGATCGAATCTTTGGAGTTTGAAAGTATTTTTCTAAGTCGAGTGTCGAATGAAAATTTCATGAATTGATATCCTTAGTTTTGAATTTTTAGTTCATCTAAACTTCAAAAATCAAATTTAGGCACTGATACTTGATTCGAGAGGGATACATCACTTAAAGTTTGTACGTATAAGCTCGACTCATTATTAACCTCGATTCAGACCTGAGTGGAAAAAAGATAAAATATATGTGTACAAAGTCAAGCTACCCGAAGGGGCAGAAACTTCCAATTTCATGCAAAAATGAAAGCAAAATGGGCAAGGTAGTATACTTGAAACCAAAAATATTTTTTTTTGGTATCGATTTTTTTTTTTTTTTTTAATTTGGGTGTATTTTTATCGCTTGGCTAAAGTACAATTTTCTTGCTGTATGATGCAGAGCTCGTTTGGGAAGGTGACGATACAAATTGATCGTGTGGTGATGTTAGGTGCGAAATGCAGAATCCCTGATCTTAACATTGTTCAGCAAAACCTCGAGTAAGAATATCCAAAAGCGCCTCGATTGCATCACTTTCAGCCATTGCTTCGGCACTGGTCGAATCGTCACTCTCCAACACTAGAAGAGCATTTAGTGCACCAACTACTGTGCTCTCCGAGCCCGAGTGAAGCAGCCTCACCAAAACTGCTATAGGTACTGCAGAATACTTGATTTTCTGTTCCACTGTAGACTTCGACAAAGTTGATATCATATACAAGCAAATTTTCGTTTCTTTTGACGAGTGAAAATAATACAAGATCAAGAAACAGCAAATTTTACCTTGCCCATGCCGAGTCGCATAGTAAGTGATCTACCGAGTTTTTATGTACTGTCGAATACTATCCTATCTGCAAATCTTGCAGTGTAATGGACCCACATTAAGCCAATTACATAGAGGTAAAATGTTTGAAAAACTATATATTCCACCGTACGAAATAAAATTCCGGCTCTGCCACTGAACTAGGGTATCGATATTTTCTACCACTAGGGGTATATATGTAAAAGAATCGAGAAAAGCTAGAGGGATGGTTGTTCAAGCTTGTCTAAATGTTTATCGAGCTTTAAAAGTTGATTTGAGCTCGAATACGCTTTAATCGAGCCGAACATGAATTAAGTCTAGTTGATTGATTTATTATGCATATTATATTATTTTATTTTCTAATGAGCTGAGCAAAAGGGACCGGCTCGCCGGAGCCAACAATCAAGTCGCAGTACGGCACAAAATTCAGCTCACACGGTGGGTCGGAGACGGTGGCATAGTACTGCATCCGGGTGGCACAAAATTCAGCCTCTACTCCCACACTGAAACAATCCCTTCGCAGATTTTGAAAACCCAACATAAACCGATCAAAATCGCACCTCTAATTTTTTAAATTAAATAGAATAGATCATAAACACCGATTGCAAAATTATTTTTTGTGAACAAATTATTATCAGTAAATGAAAAGAGGAATTTGCACTTGTTCGTTACCAATTTGGGTTTGATTCTTCGAAAACCCTCCAATCGAATTCCATGGCCTCATGTGAGAATTTCATTGTCCTGTGATTGTTTTTGATTTTTTTGTTGCAACTTTAGATAATTCGGGTTATAGTTATTTCAATTTAATTTTAATTCACTCATTATTAATTAAGTTGATAACTTATTCAGTTGTAAATTAATTTTAACTTTAATGCAAAGTGTTTGATGTATTCACTTATAACCTAGAGGTCGTACATTGTTTTACTAGGTACGTACTAATCCTACATTACAGTCCTCTCGGACCCTAGACATACCCGAGTGTATTTGTAATATGGTGATATAGTTTTAACATGTATTCTAATTGTAATTGTTTTATAAAGAATAAATTAATTTTTGTTCTAAATTTATATGTTTGGAGTAGTCGAGTAGATAATGAAGGCTTAATTCCACTTTGCACCCTTGAAATGGAGCCCTTTGGCACTTTACACCATTGAAAATTAATAATAGGCCTTTGCACCCTCAATACACAATAAAAATAATTCACTATGCACCCTGAATTGAATAATTAAGACAATTTTATATTTTATTGGTTTTTATTTTTATGGGGGTTGCAAAATAAAAAAAAAAAAAAATTATTTTCTTCTACCTACAACCTAATTTCGACCTCACAGAGTGCGAAAAAAAAAATACCGGATTATTGAAAAAAAACTATATTTTCTTACAAAATAAAATAAAATAAAATTTTATCGCTGAATTATTCGATTCATGGAATTTTTTTTATTGTAACTTGTGGAAATATTAGGTAAAAATATTTGGAAGAAAATATGAGTGTCAGATAACTTCACAACGAAATAGCTGAAGGATTTTCTTTTTCGTAAAATATTTTTAAATATGTCGATGAAATGTATTTTTGTTTATGCACTTTATAGTTTCAAATAGATTGATGAATAAAAAAAAATTATTTGACATTTGTCATTCTAAAAATTGGTAGTAAAAAAATATTAAAGTACATTTATTAGCTTTAAAAATTCATTTATTGCCGTTAAGAATAGCTGAGGTCAGGACTGACCCCGCACCCAGTCCAAGATCGCGGTTGCTATCCACCACGTTAGAAAAGTTGGGGTCAAAATTGACCTCGGACAAACAAGATCGCGGTTGCATTCATCCGCGTCAGAAATAGTCGGGGTCAGAATCGACCCCGCACCAAATCCAAGATCGCGGTTGTAATCAACCGCGTTAGGAAAGTCGGGGTAAAAAACAACCTCGACCAATAGCCAAGATCGTGGTCGGTGCCGACCACGTTAGAAATAGCCAGGATTGGAATCAATCTCGCACTATCGCAAAAACTATGGTCAAAAAATACCCAAGTCAGGGACAAATTCATCCACTTACAAAAGCTAAGGTCACACAATACGTCCGGGAGCTAAAGTACAACTCGATGAAATAACATAATATCGACAATTATCAAATGAGTTAATTGGAGATGGTCCCCCAACATCCATCAAAAAAGTTTCTAAAGGACGTGAACATTGTAAGATAGAAATACCAAAAGGTAGTTTGTGACTTTTATTGCATAAACAATCATTACAAGAGAAAGATGAAATATTATTTGTCGAAAGAGGTAAAGCATGAGAGGAAATCATCTGATGGAGAACCTTGGAGGATAGGTGACCGAGACGAATGTGCCAAAGATGGGTGGATGGTGAAAGAGGGTTGGAATTTGTTGCTATGCATGCTAAAGAAAAAATTGGTGGAGAATGAATAGGGATAGAGGTCGGCCACTCGTAGACGTTGCCCTTATTCTGGCCTTGCACCAAGGATGCCCCCGTAGTTAGATCCTTCACAAGAAATAAATGAGCGAAAAAATTCAATACAGACTTTATTTTGGGAGCAAAATTGAGAAACATAAAGGAGATTTTTCTTAATTTTGGGGGCACACAAAACGGTATTAAGGTTGAAAGTATTGTTAGAAGAATTAAGAGTAGTAGAGCCTATATGAGTGATAGGAATGCCATTACCATCACCGACCATAATATCTTCATTACAACCATAATCGGAATGAAGAGAGAGATTTTGTAAATCCGGTGTAATATGATGAGAAGCCCCCGAGTCCACTAGCCAATCAGAGTTATTAGTTGTGGAATTACGAGTTGGATTGCTTGTGGCCAATTGGATGGTGGAGGTCCGGACCGGCAAAACTTCGCAACATGACCAACTTTGTCACATAATTGACAAATAGGTCGAGTTTGCATCTCAATACCAGAATTGCGTGAATGGGAAAGAGAATAATTGGTGTAGTTACCATGATTCCCATTGTGTTAAAAATAGTTGTTTGGGCTGCCACGGTAGCCATTATTGCTACCTCCATATGATGCCTTTCTAGATTGAGAGGGATTATATTTGCCCTTTTTGTAGGGCTGTTTTTGAGAAAATTGGGAAGTGATGGGGAGATCTTCTTTAGCGGCGATGGAGTCCTTGAGGCTTGTCTCATAGTTGAACAATATTTCAATCAATTCGTCAAAGGAAATAGGTATTTCTCGAGCCCTTAATGCAGTCTTAATTTCTTTGTAGGAGTTGGGAAGTCCATTGAGCGTGTGGACGACTATTTCTCCATCAGTTATTTTGTGATTGTTGGACCTAAATACCTAACACGCTAGTGTACATATCGCAAACAAGTAGTCAAAGTGGACTCGTGAGAGTCGGATGTCGATCCCACAGGGAATACTCAAATTATCTAATCCTAAGTACCAAATTCTAACAATTATGATTTTTATCCAGCCTACGCAAGGTTGTCAAATTTAATCAACTAATTAATTAAACTAATTATGAAAGCAAATAAACACGAGAAAATATCAATAAAAATGAACCTAGGATTTTATCTTCCCCCTACGCAAGAATTGCTCACCCAAAACCCCTCAATTATGAAATATATGATTCATGATTATTAACCCGAGACACTAATTTACTCATAACCCGTTGTCGCGTGTATTATGAGTCTATTATTCATAAACGGTTCACTATATGTCTATGCAAACAAATTATGAATAAAGCATTAACTAACAAGTCTCGTAAATAACTACCTAAGGTGATATCTGTATGTCTACGACACCACATGCAATTGACACACTCATCTGGTGAAAACTACTCGAAAATTCTTATACTTACCATCTAATTATCAAAATAGCTTTGTCGAGTCAATCCCAATAATCACAGATAAAGCACATAAATTGATCAAGTTCATGCACTAACAATCATAACAAGTATAAGAAATAATCATAAAATCATAATTGCATAATCTGAAGAAAACGGGTTCACCATCCCCACATAGGGTTCCAACAAAATCCTAGATTAAAAACTTAGCTACTCGTAATTCTTATGATAAAAAAAAAATAGAATAAATAAAATAAATAAGAAAAACTATGCTTGAGTCTTCGTTGATCTTCGTTCTTCGCGTTTTGTGGTGTAAAATTTCGTGCTTATGGTGTAGAGACTTGTTGCTTTTATAGGCTTCTTTTCTTGATAAGGAAGTAGTAGAAACCTAATAGGAATCAATTTCCGCCATTTTCCCCTATCAGGATTTGTTCGTCGATTTGTTCCATGTTGGAGTCCAAATTTTGGAATTTTGTCTAAATAATAATTGTAGCCCTTGCAATTATCTTTCCAATGCCGCCAAAACCATCTAATTTGGAGTTCGTATGAGAGAGATATGCTCGAAATGGTGGACACTGTCAAAGCTGTGGCGATATTCCTTCTTCCAATTTGATTTGTTTCCTTATTTCCAACTTTCTCCTTTTTTTTTTATCTTTTTTCCTTCATGGCCACCTAATTCTAGTTTTTCACCTATAAAACACAAAATCAATCAATTAAAGCACAAATATAATTAAATCTAAAGAAAAGATCCACGTAAAGTAATCGTATTGAGTGTAATATCTACACTCAACAGTGACCAATAGCAGTGAGATCATCAACAACCGTTTTGACTGACTACAAGTACTCTGGCATGCTTTTGCCTTCTTGATTAAGTTTAGTCATAGCATCAATGAAACTTACTATCCGAGTGTTTGATTTGTTTGCTTAAATTGTTACGAGTGTGTTCCAAGCTTCTTTTGCAGTTACACATCTAGTGATAAGAGGTCCGTCTGGTCCTTGTGTTAGAGTAGGTGACCAACAAGCCAACTTGTGGCTGTGGTCTTTCATATTTATTATTGTAATAAACAAACCTTTTTCGTATTAATGATAAAACACCTTGGCATTATATATCTATGTCCATTTGTCACAAGCATAGATATAGTCCTTACAGTTATTACAAGTACTAGTAATTGATCGTTATGATCGTGAGATATTTACTATACTATTATAACTGTTAAACGTGTTCCTAGTCGAAGGGTTACGCCACCAATGAGGATATCGGCCTTTCCCATTAAGAGACTAGCACTTAGTGTATGTGTACTGCATCTCATCAGTAAACGGTATTGTGATTTCGGCATGCATAAGTGGGTGCTCGTAAGTTGACGAGTTCAATGAACTCCCTCACCGTAGAAATCTCTAAGTGGTTCTCAATAATCGAGTAGAGATATCTATGGTATAGTTGTACACCATTAGTCCTTATGACCTAGACATCACCGTGACTTCACTACAGGACCAGTTGTATCATGACCTGTCCCTGAGTTCCACCGAGAACCATCCCAAGGGCCAGTGTTCCTGCAGTCCGAAATCTAGTGGGAGGTCTGTGCATTCACTACAACAAAAAGTATATATTAGGACACTTAATTAGGGACATCTTTTTATATATGTCCCGTATGTAAATATATTAGGATACTTTAACATTTTGTCCCAATTAATTAGTTTGTAGAGACACTTTTATCTAAAATTAATTACCGGGAATATTTTATATATTTGACCTTGTATTTACAATATACCCTATCTTATGGTGTTCTCTTTCGGCAGAAAGAAAAATCCACCCCCAACCCAGTTACTGCGCCACCACCCACGAGGAGCACGATTGTGGATTTTCAATCCTCAATGCTAACCTGCGCAATTAGAAGCGCTACCAACTCGTCCTTGCCAGAATTGAAGAGAGCTATTTAGGGATCCACGAGAGGCGGCTGAAGTTTTTCATGGATGCGCACGAGGTACTCGTTCTGCTAATTAATAATCTCACTATGTAATTCCCCTTTTCAATCACGAAATCCAAGGCCTATTCCCATATTTTGTATCCTAAATTTGGGTTTCTTAATAACCCTATGTTATTGCACTCTGTTATTGCATTCTCTGTGCCGGGATAGAGAAATTTTGGAACAAAAGAGGTATAGATGCTTACGCGCACATAAATTGCAATTGATTTTCTTAGTTATTCATATTTTGGTTACCACTTATTTGATTCATCTCCATATGGAAATTCTAATACTGGGATAGAGAATTCTTTTCCTTGATTTTGTATATGTTTTGGCTATCAAGTTTCTTGGATTCTAATACTTTTTTTTTTTTTTACATTGTATTTAGTGTAGGCCACAAGATAGAATGACTCAAAATTGAATTTTGGTGCAGGAGTTCATCAACTGGGAGTTATTTTGTATTACCTTGGATATTTAATCATTTATGAGGTATTTTCTAATAATTATTACAGTTATTTTTCTTTTAGGATTTCGTTTATACGGACGTCTATTTTCTTTGTTACTCGTATAAAATTAATGAACCAGCTGTAGGCAGCGGTTTCGTTCTTTTTTGTTCATTCATTTAGCCCAAAGAGTTTGGTTCGTTCATTTGATCGGAAAAAAAAATATATTGAATGTTGGGCATATTCCTACCGGGGATACATAAGGATGTCGTCCTACTTTCCAGTCTTAATAAAAAGAAGGTGTATGAAATGGTGTATATGTATTTGTATTTTGTTTTTCTGCTTGAGGCAATGGAGCTCTTATCATGTCCTAAAGATGTTGTCTCGTATCGTACTGAACTGTTTTAGTTTCATTGTTTTCCTTTACATTTAAATTGATCTGTTGGCTTTAACCAGAACCAATGCACAAGTACATTTCTTCGGGATAAACATGTGACTGACTAGCAATTGAAGCCCTACAAGTTTAGCTATGAGGTAAACTAGTATATGTTTCATGTGATGTTTTAACTTTTGAGAACTTGTGTTTCTTGTGTTTCCATATAATAGAACTACTTATCGCATGGTGTAGTCATTGTGTGCGTAAATTTCTTTAGTGTAATTATAGTACTTCAAGATAAATTTAAATTCACATGTCACTGTTGGATTTGGATGTTAGTTCATTTTCATGATGATACTACTCTATTGGTGCATGATTTGTAATGGTTCACTATTTTTTATGGATCCGAATCTTTCAAGTTGTCGTATTTTTGCTCTAATTGTGACCTCTGTGATCTTGTACAGGGTGATTTCAAAGATGAAAGTAGGAAAATGGTCAAATCACAATGGAAAAGAACAAAATTTGAGAACGAAACAAGCTGTGGTAGTGTGCAAGTGTTATCTAGAGGCTAGAGGTCTGTTCTATATGTTATAGGTTTGCCAAGATATATTAGTTGGATTTTGTATCTCATGGAAATACATTGTATTAATTATTGATTATTAATAAATGAATTACATTTTATTTATCTCCTCCATTCTTTGTACTTGTATTTTTCTATATTATTTTTTTAGGCTTAAGAAGAAATGGTATATTATACGTATTAATATTCACTTATGGGAGCTTATAGCATGTACTAATATCAATTTTTTGAGACACGTGTATAAATGTCCTCTATATGAAGGCACAAATAAATGTCCCTACAGAATGGATCACTGCCTATGGAATCACATAACAGGACACTTATTTGTATCCTATAACTATATTCATATGACATATATAATTGTCCCAATAAAATACAATATAGGGACACTTTAAGTGTCCCAAAACTTTATGCGACACCAATACACGCGACATTTGCAACAAGTGTCCCGAAAACTGCAAATGTCCCAATATGTACCATTTTGGGACACTTATCTGTGTCTCGATAGAGGTTTTTTGTTGTAGTGATTGTAGTCGGGGATTCAATGGCTAGAATAGTCTTGAATGTCCTGTGTGTTCTCATAGTTTGTAATCTCGAAGTCTCTGGCCAGAGCTGACTAAGTGATGATTAGAGAATTCGATTCTCTAAGTCATGCACGTAACGATTACAACACTTAGAACGATCGTACAATCATTGAACTACTAAGGAGGTCTCGATGAACCAATGCCTCTAATTCAATCGGGACATATGAATCGAAGGGATCGTAGTGTACGCTAACTATATCAAAAGGTTCTTGCAGGCACTTCATTTGTATCTAGGGAATCATGACGCGTAGTTACTAGACGCCAATCTTGATTCGTTGGGTGATTAAGGTGAAACGAGCTTCATCTTAATCGTAACTCTAAGGGACGAGTTTTGACCACAAAGGGTTGTGGGCCCACGACTAGCTTACACCTGAACCATCGAGGGTCACACTACTCGTGCACATGAGATCTTTGAATGAATGGTCAAAGGTAAAAATATTTTATCTTTGCATGATTGGAAGTCAATATGAATGGGTCCAACATTCGTAATTTGGAATTATGAATGAGAATTAGAAAAGGAAAAGAATAGGCGAACATCTTAGTGGACTTTCTAAATCGGGAAGTTTCCAAACCGTGGGCCCACGACTAGCTTACACCTGAACCATCTTAGGGTTTCCACTTTTAGAAAGTTGGAAATTGAGAATTGGCACTCGTAATGACGAGGACATTATAATGATTCCGTAATTATAAATGTTACAATTTTCCGATCATCGAATTGAGAGAAACGAGCGAGTAAAAGAACTAACGAACTTAAGTTGTTGGGCCCGGTCCAACTTAAGCCCGTTAGGGTTTTATACAAGACACTATAAATACTTGATTTATGGGTCTTGCACAAACACACAACTCACACACTAACCCTATCCGCTCCCTCTCTCTAGGCCGTTCTTCCCCCGCGGCCAACACCGCTCTCGTCGCCGTTTGTTCCTCGGAATTGGCCTCCCCTTGGCCGATTAATTCTGGTAGATCATTTTCCTTTTTATTCTTTCCGTTTATTCTAACTACTGCGTGTCTA
Source organism: Erythranthe guttata (assembly GCF_056151865.1). Classification (NCBI taxonomy): domain Eukaryota; kingdom Viridiplantae; phylum Streptophyta; class Magnoliopsida; order Lamiales; family Phrymaceae; genus Erythranthe; species Erythranthe guttata. Next base: position 6,436,045 of record NC_142535.1, on the reverse strand, counting down.
GTGCCACGTTTTAGTAGATCGAAGTATACGAGGTGAAATCCGAGAGAAGGAAGATCGAATAATCAAAGAATCGAGGAGCAGCCCCCAAGCCGGCGACGCACGCGCCTCCACGTGCCGCCCGAAGACAGCGTGTGAGCCACACGCGCCGCCGTAGCTCGCACCGCCGCTGCTACCATTTTGCCGTTGCTGCCCCGGATTGAACGGATTGGTTTCCGTGGCAATCTAGCTTCGTTTAGTGCGCCTACCTCACGCTTCAAGAGGTAAAGTTTCGAATCCGTTGTCGTTCGATTCGGTTTTAATTAAATTAAATATGTATGTTCGTTCAGTAAGTATGTTGTATGATTTTATGTGACTACATGAAACTGTTTATTTACTGCGAGCATGATTGTTTGATTTAATGCGAGCATGCTAGTTTATTTAATTTCGATTAAATAATTCGCATGTATGTTGTTTTTAATTTCGCTGGAAGCGCAAAGGTACGCAATTAATTGTTTTCAATTATCGGACATGTGTTTATGTGTTTTAAATTCGTTTAATTCGCATAAAATTTTTGTTTTCCGCTGCGTACACGTTTCCGATACCCAACACCTTGAACAACAGTTTGAATAGCAAGGAGGAGTAAGCGATCTTTACGAACCCAAACTTTAAACTGTGGAGCGGCTTCTGGAGGACATGGAATAGTGCCGTCTATACAACCCATGAGATCGTAACCAAGAAAGAGATATGTCATTTGAGAGCTCCACATGGAATAATTTTGGCCCGCGTGAGTTAATGAGGTATGAGTGAGGCAATGTTTAGTGAAATGACTTGAGGAGGAGAAGATGGAGATGATTCAGTAGCATTGGTCGTAACCGTGACTGGTGTAGTCATGACTGAAGTAGAGAAAAGGTTGGGGGGAAACAATTATTTAGAGGCTCTGTACCATGAAAGAATTGGGAAGTGAAGATGATTCGTATTATTATTCATTCTTACAAGCCTATATATATATATATATATATATATATATATATATATATATATATATATATATATATATATATATATGTACAAGCAAACAATTGTTACAGTAAGAATAGAGAGTTATAATATTTAAAGAATTAAATACAAGAGAATAATACACAATAATGATAAGATGATTTCTAGAGAATAACTAGAGAAATCACAAAAAACAAAAAGAGATAAAAGCCTTTTTTCTTCTGATATTACATAATAAATTTCTCTTTTTCATGTATTATTATATATCATCGTCTTAATTATTTGTATCTGATAATCTTGTGTTTTGTTTTTTTTCCCCCTCTGGAAGATATTTATGGTTGAGAACATCTTAATGGGCTTAGTATATCAAGAATTTTCAGATTTCTTTGGAAACAATGGGTTAAGACATTTTTGTTTCTATAAAACCCTAAACCCTAGCCTGCCTTATAAAATCCTACCACCAACCTGCAAAACCCTAGCCACAAGGCCATGGAAATACTCTCCCCCCCCCCCCCCCACCCAATCAAAAAGTAGGTCCGCCGCTACATGCTCCATTCGATGCTGCTGAAGTCGGTCCGGTGGTTCCTCCAGTGATCCTTCAGGGCCAGGCCCTTCCGCCGGCGGTTCCTCTAGTGCTCCCTAAGGGCCAGGCCTTTTCACCGGAGTTTCTTCTGAATTTCTTGTTAAATCCACTCCTAATCTACCCCATCCTAACCCTGTTCCTCCGGTGCTCCCTAAGGGTCAGGCCCCTCCACCGGAGCTTCCTCCAATTTCTTCTTCTACCCACACCAACCTTACATGTTTTTGCCGCCCTATCCTAATCCACCTCCTCCTAACCAGGTTCCTCCGGTGTTCCCTCAGGTACCTTTGCCGGAGCTTCCTCAGAATTTCATTACATATCCCCTCCAACCATATATATTATTTCCGGCGCATCCTAATCCACCCCTCATACCCTCAGATATCTGGCTCCGATGCTCATGCCCACACACTATCCCCTGTGGAACAATCCAGCCATTTTCAACCCTGGCCACGTGTTCCCTATAGTGAATGAAATGTATGGCGAAGCGCCACCTGATGTGATTCTAAATGGCTTAGATACTTTGACCGATTCTGCTGCTGACATGGATGACCGGCGAAGTGGTTCTCCGCCAGTTCATCCAGCCCGTCTGGCTGGGTTTGTGGTTCGTCGCGCGAGGACCCGTTGCGGCCGTCGCGCAAGGATATTTGGTGGTGGTCGTGGCGGCCGTTTGGCTGGCTTTGTGGTTCGTCGCGCGAGGACCCCTGGTGGCTGTCGCCCAAGCATCATTGATGGCCGTGGTGGTGGTCCCGGTTAGCCATACTAGGTAATGTATTGTTCATATTGAATATTTGTTAAAAATTGTTTCTATATGGTGATTTGTTTCTGTACCGTTTGCAAATAATGAAAATTGATGGATATTTATTTTGAATTGAAACGGTTACGAAATTAAAAAACATATAGTGTTGTGGATCAAGACTGTTCTAGTCGAGATTTGTTGTGAATAGTAAAAAAAAATGACTGCAAAATAGGATATATATATATATATATATATATATATATATATATATATATATATATATATATATATATATATATATATATATATATATATATATATATATATATATATATATACGCACACACAATAGAAAGGTGTGATGTGCGTTGCACGTCTCTATTAATTTAATTATATATTAAAATATATTTAAGTAGTAGAATGTGATTTGATTTAATATTGATATACACAAATTATAATATTTATTTTACAATATCTATTTGTTCTTAGGTTTTCCAGTAATTATTTATCATTGTCTTGAATATCATACGTGTAGTGATTTTTTTTTCCCTTTTAATGAAAATCTTTTCGTTCTTGTGATTACTTTCCTTTCTAGTTGTCTCATTTACTCTTGATTTTTTATTATATCTTTTAGTGTTTAGAACAAAGGAAAAATGAATATTAATGAAAAATTAAACATAAATGAAAATTTGGATGGAGACATGATCATTGTCGTGAACCAACAGTTCACGAGTCAGAATCGACCGAAGTTCACAATTCAAAAGCACAAGACCATTAACCAACTCTTAAGGTTACGCTTTTGATTATAATATTTTTTTAGAACAAAGAACATATGAATTTTAATGAAAAATTGAATGGTGACATGATTATTGTGGTGAACCAACAGTTCACGAGTCTGAATCGATAGGGGTTCACAATTCAAAAGTACAAGACCATTAACCAACCCTTAAGGTTAAGAGTTTGATTATATATCTAAAATCCAATTTCAGAAATCGAGTGTTGGTTCAAACAACGATTACCGATCGATTTAAGCTGTTGTGTTTACAATTTCTTTTTTTAACGAAATCTAATACTCAATGAATAAGATATTATTAATTATTGTATTTAATATGTAGTAATGAACTATTTAATTATTATTTATTTTACTTAATTGAACTTGAAGTTTTAATTATTTTACCGGGCATTTTACCGGGAATAAATATACAAAAAAAATTGTTTTTTTACGAATATGCCATTAGGCTTTTTAGGTTGCCCTAGGATATGTTGTTTCGGTGAATATGACATGAATGGATATAAATACTTTATCGGAATTAAGATCCACACACATATAAGCATAGTGTGGGATAGATTATCCGATAAAAACACAAGGACGGGAACGTGGTGCAAGTTTGTGACTATTGTTGGGACGTAACCAAGGATCGAGCAGCACAGGTAAAGAAACCCATCCCCTCGAAATTCGTCTCGTCGGGGGCGATGTAGATACCGGAAGGGCGGAACTTGTTCGACGGTGGGACGAGAACCAACCACCGGAGACTTGTCTCCTCGGGGGAGCGGCGGATACCGGAAGGACGACAGCCGTACATCGGTCCAAACGGCGGCGGAAGAAGCTGTACAAGGGGTTAAACATACTTGATATATGAGGTTCCGATTTAATTTTAGTCAATTGGTGGTCAAAATCGATGAAGCGATGAATATAAGGGTTTTTGGGTGGTTGGCTGGGTTATATACGCACTTCTTCAACTTCCAATTTTTCTTATTTTTCTTTTTTCTTATCTTCCTTCTTTTCACGTGAGCCGCCAATTTAATTTTATTTTCTTTTTCATTTTTTTCTTGGTTTCTTTTGTTGGTTTCTTTTTATTTTTTTTTTTATTTTTTTTTTATATAATGATCTTTTTATTTTGAAAAGTAATTTTATTGTAAACATTATATTAATTATATTAATTTTACATGTTATTATATTATAAATAATGTTAAATCAACATAATTTAATAAATCAAATACTCAAATTTATATGTAAACACTTAAATATAACTATTGCCTATTTTAATTACATAAATTTATAATTCATCACTTAAATATACTTATTACATATTTTGACCATGTGTTGTCCACACGTGAGCAATTAAGTCGCGCCTAAGCTTTCGATTTGCTTCTACTGATCTTATTGAATGACGACGCATCATATAATCATCTATGGATAGGTCGTTTGTTCTTGGATTCAAATCCAATTCTTCATGTATATCATAACCCATGAGCAATGAAGACTACTTGTAATTGGTCTCGTTCGTCGTAACGGCATTCCAATGCCTTGCCGACTATCCTGTTATATCACCACCCATAAACTGAGCTCATAGGTAATTCACTTCAATTTTTTTTGTATGTATATATTTATATTTTATATAATTTGTTTCTGGATTTTTTCGTTGTCCAATGATTTTAAAAAAATTAGACAAGCATATGTCTGAATTACCACATGTGGATCAACCACATGATTTTATACTTTCACAGTTCCCATCACAACATTGCTCGCGGAGTTTCTTTTGGGAAAAAAATGATTCTTGACAAAAGCACAAAGAAAGAAGAGAAGCAGAAGATGATGATGGGGCATGTTTGTATGTGTGTGGGTGTGCGTGAAAGAGTGAGAGAATAAGAGAGAGAAGGAGAAGAAAGAGCAAAAACAGGGCCCACAAATTTTTTAAGGTGAAATAACAAAAAAACCCTCCATTAAGCATGTGTATCGCACGTGCATTGGAAAATCAGAAGATTCGCCGGAATATTCCTCCTAGGTGGTTATGTGCGTCAAAAAAGTGAGTTTGGGTGTGCCCGTGCAACTTTTTTTAGTTAAGGTGGTAAAGTGCGAAAACGGGCAAAGTTCAGGTGGCGAAATGCTATTAACCCAATTTATATGTAAACACATAAATATAACTATTGCCTATTTTAATTACATAAATTTATAATTCATCACTTAAATATACTTATTACATATTTTGACCATGTGTTGTCCACACGTGAGCAATTAAGTCGCGCCTAAGCTTTCGATTTGCTTCTACTGATCTTATTGAATGACGGTGCATCATATAATCATCTATGGATAGGTCGTTTGTTCTTGGATTCAAATCCAATTCTTCATGTATATCATAACCCATGAGCCCTAAGAGACGTGGCGGGGTTGTTTTCTTCGTAATCTGACTCATCATCACCATATCCATCACGGTCGTCCTCTACAATCATATTGTGAAGTATGATACCTTGCATCATAATATTATTTGGTTTGTCGGATTCCATCCCCTCCCGGGCTGCTTCACTATTGCGAAACGAGCTTGCAAAATTCCAAAAGCTCGTTCGATTCACGTTCGTCCTCTACAATCATATTGTGGAGTATGATACTTGTCATCATAATATTTTTTTCCTCCCATTTTCCTTTAATTACAAAATAATCCCTAAACATTTTGGATAATTACATTTCCACCACTTGCAAGCCCTTTTTATTATTATATTATACACCTGGCACTTTGTAAAATATTGCTTTGCTGCGCCCATTCGTTCCTCCAATTTTTCTTTAATTACAAAATCATCCCTAACATTTTTGGATAATTACATCTCAACCCCCTGCTAGCCCTTTTTATTATTATATTATACACCTGACACTTTGTAAAATATTGCTTTGATGCACCCATTCTTTCCTCCCATTTTCCTTTAATTACAAAATCAGCCCTAACACTTTCAGATAATTACATTTCAACCCCTTACAAGCCCTTTTTATTATTATATTATACATCGGGCACTTTGTAAAATATTGCTTTGATGCACCCATCCGTTCCTCCATTTTTCTTTAATTACAAAATCAGCCCTAACATTTTCGGATAATTACATTACAACCCCTTGCAAGCCCTTTTTATTATTATATTATACACCTAACACTTTGTAAAATATTACTTTGTTGCTCCCATTCTTTTCCTCCCACTCCTTTAATTACAAAATCAGCCCTAACATTTTTGGATAATTACATTTGCACCCCTTGCAAGCCTTTTTATTATTATATTATACACCTGACACTTTGTAAAATATTGCTTTGTTGCACCCATTATTTTCCTCCCATTTTCCTTTAATTACAAAATCAGCCATAACATATTCGGATAATTACATTTCCACCCCTTGCAAGCCCTCTTTATTATTATATTATACATCTGGCACTTTGTAAAATATTGCTTTGATGCACCCGTTTGTTCCTCCAATTTTCCTTTAATTACAAAATCACCCCTAACATTTTCGGATAATTACATTTCAACCCCTTGCAAGCCCTTTTTATTATTATATTATACACCTAACACTTTGTAAAAAATTGCTTTTATTCACCTATTTTCCTATAATTACAAAATCAGCCCTAACATTTTTGGATAATTACATTTCCACCCCTTGCAAGCCCTTTTTATTATTATATTATACACCTGACAATATTTAAAATACTGCTTGCACCACCCATTCTTTCCTCCCATTTTCCTGTAATTATAAAATCAGCCCTAATATTTTTGGATAATTACATTTCCACCCTTTGCAAGCCCTTTTTATTATTATATTATGCATCTGACACTTATGTAAAATATTGCTTTACTGCACCCATTCTTTCCTCCCATTTTCCTGTAATTATAAAATCAGCCCTAACATTTTCGGATAATTACATTGCAACCCCTTGCAAGCCCTTTTTATTATTATATTATACACCTGACAATATTTAAAATACTGCTTGCAGCACCCATTCTTTCCTCCCATTTTCCTGTAATTATAAAATCAGTCCTCACATTTTCGGATAATTACATTTCCACCCTTTGCAAGCCCTTTTTATTATTATATTATGCACCTGAAGCTTTGTAAAATATTGCTTTACTGCACCCATTCTTTCCTCCCATTTTCCTTTAATTACAAAATCGGCCCTAACATTTTCGGATAATTACATTTCCACCCCTTGCAAGCCCTTTTTATTATTATATTATACACCTGATATAACATTTCCAATCTCCATTATCTCGGCTAGTTTTTCCTAATATTTTCTGTATTATTAATATTGGTATTTCCCGTATTATTTTCCCACAACCATGTAGTCGACAAGTTTTTCGGTATTAGTATTTGATATTCCCGACTTTGTATTTTGGTTTGTAATTTTAATTTTCATGTTTCGTACCCTTGGGCGATAATATATATTAATATTGTTTATTTACATTTGTTCCTACTACTGTTTTTCTTTGTTATTACATATTTATAGATTTATCCAAATTATTATGTGCTTATTAATCAATGCATAAACATTTGTGTCCATCTATATATATAATATATAAAAGTTGAATTACACACCTAATTGATTGACATTTGGCAATTTCAATTAGTGACATGTCCTCAATTTCATCCCAAGTGGTGAATTGATTGGTGGAAATAAATCATCAAAAAACATGTCATCATTTTCCATAATTAAAGATAATTAAATATATTTTATTAATATATTTATATCCTACCATTTATAAAATGCTCTAAATATAACAACTTTCTTGGAAGGGGTTTTTGTGCATAGGTCCCTAAGCAAGCATCTTTATTATTCTAGGTTTATGGGATATATCTCTTTCACCAATAAGTCCATCCCTTAATATTTGTTATAAATAAAGGGGTTTACTATTCATAGTGCGGTTTTTTCCAGCTACAGTGCGAAATAATTCATTTGTCAAAAAACACTTTAACCTTTTACAAAATCCTCTCAACCTCCAAATATTTCGACTTTTGTAGATCGTGATTTGTTTTCGTAGAAATCAGTTAAAACCCAACGATTATCAAGATGGCCAACATCGATCCCGTAGATGAGGTAAAAAATTGCGTTTTAGTGTTATTTTTTACGATTTTCAGTCGTTTCGTGTAGAATATCACGAAATTATTCAAGTCGTTTCGTGGTGTTTTGCACAAATTAACACCTTATTCGTGTTTTCCTGTCATTTCGTGTACTATACTACTAAATTATACCTCTTATTTCGTGTAAAGTCACACGAAACAGCAGTAAATTGTTTTGTTATTCATTTCGTGCAGTACTACACGAAATGTATACATTAATTTCGTGTACTTTTACACGAAATACCTAGTATTATTAATTTTTTTTTGTGTGCAAGTATCTAACTTTTTTTTGTATTTACGTAGCCATATGAAGACAATTTGTATTTTGATCCCTCGGTTTTGGATCAAAATGAATATGAAGATTTCTCTCACTTCTTCCAAGTTGATATTGTGTTCGGTAGTAGGGAAGAATTAATCAACGGGGCCAAAGCAACTGCAGTTAGTCATTGTCACCGTTTGATTTGTCAGTCTAGAAGGGAGAAAGCACAGTACTTGACGTGTGACAAATACGGACATGGCCGACAAACGAATATCGATGTGGAAGATCCTAGAAACAGTGGGGAAAAAAATGTGGTTGTCTGTTCAAATTGATTGGCAAAAAGTCAAGGTTTGATGAGTTATGGCGGTTGACTGTCAGCGATGGCAGGCATATTCATCGTGCGGCTTTGTTTCCTCACGGACAAGGTACGACTAGTCGTATAACTCCACAACAGAGAACTAAAGAATTGCAAAATTCTCACGTGAAGCCAATGCTAATCATGGATAGATTCAGGAAAGATGATCCGACGATACAAACCTCTATGAAGCATGTTTACAATGAGTTGGCCAAGATTAAATATGAGGAAATGAAGGGCATGACTATAATTCAGTTTATGATGCATAACTTTCAACAAGGCGAGTATTGATATTGGCATCGCGTCGATAGTGAAACGAGCAACAGGATTACAGATATTATGTTTGCATGTCCCGAATCTATTAAGTTACTACGGTTGTTCCCGTATGTTATATTGATGGACTGTACATACAAAACCAATAAGTAAGTCAAAATTACGATTGTTTAAATTATGATTATTGTGTTTTAATGTCTTGTATTGTTTAAATATGTAAAACCAACATTGTTGTAGGTATGTTATGCCTCTTTCGGAAATAATTGGGATAACTCCAGTTGGGAGGAATTTTACAATTGCTATTGCATTTATGTCGCATTAAGATGCAGACACCTACGGGTGGAATTTGAATTGTTTGAAAGAGTTGCTAGATGGTGTCGAACCTGATGCGATCTTGACAGATAGGGAGTTGGGTCTTTTGAAAGCACTGCCAAATGTCTTCCCATTTTCGTATCATATGTTGTGTATATTCCATATAAACAGAAATGTTGAGGCAAATGCGACGAAATTTATGGGAGGAAACAAAGACCAAGGTCTAATATTCCGACGTGTGCTGTGGGCTAAGCTGGTGAAATCAGAAACCGAAGAAGTGTATCATTACAATTACAATGAAATTGTTGGACGGTATGCTGGGTATCCTAGACTGATACAGTATTTGAATGATACGTGGTTGATATACAAGGAGAAGTTTGTTCGAGCCTATACTCGCAATGTGTATCATTTTGGCAACACGAGCACCAAAAGGTATTATATGTTTTAGTTATTTAAATCATAAAATATATTATATAAAAATAATATTTGTAATTTGATTGTGGTTGTATGCTTTGATTGTTGTTGTAATTGGATAGGGTGGAGAGTGCTCATTCTTCAGCGAAGGGTTGGTTAAATGCTTCGACCAAAGGTCTGGATAACGTTCAAGGCAAACTTTCGGACCAAGTTTTTATCCAAATTAGTCAGCTGAAGTGCGATTTTTCATTATCATCCAAGATAAGGAAGCATACTGCAGCATGGCCGTGTTTTCAGGGTTTGATTTGTTATGTTACACATCTGGCATTAGAGAAATTGGATCAAGAGGTGGAGTCCCCGGCGATGCAAGATCCGAGTATTTGCACACACTATCTTTGGAATACTCATGGGCTCCCATGCGCGTGCAAAATTGTGCAGAAATGGAAGATAATGACACGTTTGTCATTTTAGACTTGCATCCATTCTGGAGTACCATGGTAGTTGAGCCTTCGGAGCTACATGAGTATCAAGTAAACCGCGAGGAGATTGTGGATAGATAGATTCATGACCTGAATTGCAATTTGAAGAAGATGGATTACACGAGTAAGATAAATGTCGTGGCCTCATTGCATGGCATCGTTATCCGTCTACGTCGCATCTGTCTGAGCCATCATTTGTTAAGACCAAAGGACAACCAAAGAATAACTCGGCAAAGAGAGACCCTTCCGGATGGCAGTATCATATTGATGAGGAGACAATTAAGTCGTCTTGTGGTTCCAAGGGTCGCCAAACCTCATCTGGTGCAAAGATTCCTAAAGCAAAGGTTGAGAGAAGCACTGATGGAATGCCTCAATCGAAGATGAAAGGTCGTGGTTCTCGTATTCCCACACAAGAGTTTGATGCCCCTACAATACCTGCACATGAAGGAATCGACTTTTATTCTTTCGTGCCCACATTTATGGATCCGTCTTATTCAATATTATGTTAACGTGATGGCGGATGGCAAATGTGGGTTCCGATGTGTTGCTCAAGCCGTGTACGTGGATCAAGAAAGATGGCCGCAAGTGAGAGGGGAGTTGCTTATTGAGTTATACGAGCATGCTAATGTGTACACGGCGATGTTTGGCAGTACCGGATACGTTGAGGTCATACGCAAGTGTGACTGGATCTCAGGGCCTTGTCCACAAGATTATTGGATGGACATGAATGAAATGGGATTGGCCATTGCTACCAGCTACAGTGCATCAGTGGTACTTTTGACTCAAGTAGGGAGTATGACTTACCTGCCTATGTTTGGCAGTGGTCACTTATCATGTATGATTGTTGTGACATTGCACAACAATCATTTCATGTTTGTTAATTTTGTCGCGAATAGTCCTCTACCACCAATCCATCCGGCATGTGTACACCATAGAGCTAAAAACTTGAGGCACTTACTCAAAATGTAGAAACCCCGACTACTCTTGTACGAACGATTAAAGTCTGGTCGGTAGTTCAATTTGTAGTTGTATTTGAATTCTAGTTCAATTTGTATTTGTATTTGAATTTTAGATCAATTTGTAGTTGTTTCTGAAATCTAGTTGAATTAGTATTTGTATTTGAAATTTAGATCAATTTCTAGTTGTATTTGAATTCTAGTTCAATTTATATTTGTATTTGAATTTTTAGGTCAATTTTGTATTTGAAATTTAGATCAATTTGTAGTTGTATTTGAATTCTAGTTCAATTTATATTTGTATTTGAATTTTTAGGTCAATTTGAGTGTCTGAAATAAATTGGTTGATTAAAAAACAAATCAATTAGTGATTTCATATTGAATTTCACAAAACATTACATTATATTTCGTGGAAAAATCTACGAAATATGATCTACAATTTCGTGGAAAACTCCACGAAATATGATGTACAATTTCGTGTATTACTACACGAAATACACGATTTTTTTCAATCTAACATTTTCGTCCTTCGTGTTCTATAACAATAAACACTTATATTTCGTGTAAATATACACGAAATTATTGAGTGGATTTCGTGTAATAATACGCGAAATGGCGGGCGAATTTGTTTTTTTTTTAGGAAAGTTACAAATGAAATAAATCGCACTGCAAGGCGGTAAAAATTGCACTATGAATAGTATTTCAGTAAATAAATGAAACATTCATGAATATGACAAAATTACCCACAACCATTCATACCCAATTCTTAACTGTAACCCCAATTTAATCGATTTTGACCACAAAAAAAATCCAATTTTGATCTCTTCTTTTCAAAAACTTGTTTTTTTTCAAAAAATAATTTTTGCCGCCAGATTCCAGCGTTGACTTTTCGATTTGTTTTTCTTTCTTGGTCTGTTTTTCGGCCGCCGGATTCCGGCGTTGACTTTTTTTAGTGTTTTGTTTTTCTTTTTTTATGTCCGCCACTAAACGTTGACTGTAATTGCGTTGTCACTGACAGTAAATTAACATAATTATACTGTCAATGACAGTACATTAACGTAATTGTACTGCCGTTGACAATACATTTATGTAATTGTTCTGTCGTTAACGTATTATTATTATTATTATTATTATTATTATTATTATTATTATTATTATTATTATTATTATTATTATTATTATTATTATTATTATTATTATTATTATTATTATTATTATTATTATTATTATTATTATTATTATTATTATTATTATTATTATTATTATTATTATTATTATTATTATTATTATTATTATTATTATTATTATTATTATTATTATTATTATTATTATTATTATTATTATTATTATTATTATTATTATTATTATTATTATTATTATTATTATTATTATTATTATTATTATTATTATTATTATTATTATTATTATTATTATTATTATTATTATTATTATTATTATTATTATTATTATTATTATTATTATTATTATTATTATTATTATTATTATTATTATTTAATTTTGTTTGATTTGTTGATAAGTCCACGTAATTATATTATTGTCGTTGACAGTAAAATAACTGTAAACACAATAATATTACTATCAACCACATCAATATTATTATTTTTTTTGGTTTTTTGTTTTCTTTGTGTTATTCACGGAGTAACGTAATAATATTACTGTCTATTATTGTAATATTACTGTACACACAATAATATTACTGTGGTTGACGGTAATATTACTGTTGTTATAGTAATATTGTTGTCAACCACATCAATATTATTATTTTGTTTGGATTTTTTTGTTTGTTTGAGTTATTTACGGAGAAACGTCATAATATTACTGTCTACTATTGTAATATTACTGTGGTTGACGGTAATATTACTATTGTTATAGTAATATTTACTATCACTCAGAGTAATATTAACTCTTTTGGCTTTTTATTGTGTTTACATTTGTTGAACGGTCAACATAGTAATAATACTCTATTACACAATAATAATGAGTTTTGTTGTGTTAATATTAGTGTGCTGGAGATTAAAATAGCAATATTACTGTGTTAAACTATAGTATAGTTAATTTTACTGTGTTTAACAGTAATATAGTTAATATTACTGTCAATCACGGCAATATTGTTGTTTAAACTAAAAAACAAAAGATGTTACAGAAAGAAAGAAAGAAAAAAAATCGAAAGAGTCAACGGCAGTGACGGACGAAATTGTCCATAAAAATGTGTTTTGGGTCAAAATTGAATAATTTGTGAAATTTGGGGTCAAATTGAGGTTAAATTAAATTAAAAGATGAAAATGGAGCATATTAAAGTATCTGGGGTTATTTTAGTCTTTTACAAAAATCTGGACCATGTGTGGATATTTTTGTAAAAGTGTTTATTGTCTTGATCTCTTTATGAATAAGTACTCATTGATGGACTTATTTGTAAAGACCCTTCTTGGAAACTCTAAATAATTTTTTTTAACTTAATTTTACAATTAATGTAATTTTATAATTAATTTAATTTGAATTTAGTTAAATTTAATTTAAAATCTTCACGTATTATAATTGTATGATTGGTGGTGTTACAGAAATTTTGTATTTTAATTCATAAGCTTGGATTTATATTAACAAAATATTGCAGAATAAATTATTTGATATGATACATTTTACATGAATATGACTGGAGAATGTGTTTTTTTTTCCTAATTTAATATTATATATTAATATTATCTGTAAAAAAGAAAGATAAATGTTTGAATTTACAATATTGCGAAAATTAACACTATTTTTTTATGCCATGTGTAGAGTAATGTACTCCCCACTATTTACCATATTGGAAATTATATTACATGAATTTCATGTTAGTATTTAACCAGTTATTTTTTTCTTCACTAAATCTTTTTTTTTTTTTTTTTTTGAGTAAATTTTCTTCACTAAATCTAGTGACAATAAATTTTACGATTGATTTAGCTTTTTAAATTATATACTAATTAAAATACAAACTTTACCATGATTAATCTAATAAATTGAAGAACATAAATTAAGTTTAATCAATTGATAAAAAAACCGAATTGATTTTATATATTTCAAAAATGTAAATATGTTATTCTAAATTGTTGGTATTAAATTTGTTTATTCACTTTATTTAATACCAAACATTAAGAATATCAATTCATTTGTTTAAAATTGATATGCCTAATTTGGCCAACCCAATAAGCCTACAATTTCTTTACCTATTGGGCCACGGGCCCGATATTGAAGAGCACTACTACCGAGGCCCAATCACCTTCAAATAAGGCTTTGGCCCGACAACCTCAACTAATTAAACTTCAGCCCAATAAATGAGGTATAAATAACGGTTCGAACTCATTACTTAAGGTACGTCCAATTATTTGAGCTATACTTCAACATGTATTCTCTGGACTATTTCTACTATCCGCACGTCTGACTTGAGCGTCGGAGGGGTTTCCGCCGGATCAACCCCCGGCCTAGTTCATGTGTTCTGTGATCGCAGGTATCTCAAGGTCATCAACCCCCGGACTATTCCACTCATTGGGAATGACGTAGGAATGTTGCAACAAACGAAAGCATGGTTGTCCACACGTTTCTCAATGAAGGATTTGGGAGAAGCATCATATGTATTAGGAATACGCATCTATAGAGAGAGCAAGATAGATGCTTGGATTATCCCAAAGCCTGTACATAGACACCGTTATGAAACGGTTTAGCATGGAAGAATCCCAGAAAGGATTCTTGCCAATGTCCCATGGGGTTTGTCTCTCGAAATCTATGTGTCCGCAAACACCTAGTGAAATCGAGGAGATGAAAAGGACGCCTTATGCTACTGCCATAGGTAGCATAATGTATGGCATGCTATGTACGAGACCCGATATTGCGTATGCTGTGAGTGTCACAAGCAGATATCAGTCTAACCCCGGACCGGCTCACTGAAAGGCCGTGAAAGATATCCTCAAGTACTTGAGAAGGACTAAGGATATATTTTTGGTCTATGGGGTTACCGAGTTGAAATTAGAGGGCTTTACCGACTCTAGTTTTCAATCGGATGTGGACGACTCAAAGTCGAACTCTGGATTTATATTCACGCTTAATGATGGTGCCGTGTGTTGGAAGAGTTCCAAGCAAAGCACGACGGCCGATTCCACTACCGAAGCGGAATACATTGCAGCGTGCGTCCGAAGCTGCATAATAGGGGACTTGGATAAGGAAGTTCATCCAAGAGTTGGGTGTTATTCCTAATGCTAGTGATCCAGTACCGTTGTACTGTGATAACACCGGAGCCGTGGCGCAAGCTAAGGAGCCGCGATCTCATCAGAAGTCGAAGCATATTCTGAGGAAGTATCATGTGATCCGAGAGATCATTGATAGAGGTGAAGTTAAGGTAGAACGAGTCACCTCGGAAGAGAACGTTGCAGACCCCTTCACGAAGCCTTTACCGAGATCGGTCCATGAGAAACATCGAGAGTCGATGGGATTACGATTCATGGGCAGTTGGCTTTAGGTCAAGTGGGAGATTGTTAGAGTAGGTGACCAACAAGCCAACATGTGGTTGTGGTCTTTCGTATTTATTATTGTAATAAACGAACCTTTATTCGTATTAATGATAAAACAACTTGACATTCTATATCTTTGTCCCTTTGTCACAAGCATAGATATAGTCCTTACAGTTATTACAAGTACGAGTAAATGATCGTTAGGATCGTGAGATATTTACTTTAGTATTATAACAGTTAAACGTGTTCCTAGTCGAAGGGTTACGCCACCAATGAGGATATCGGCATTTCCCATTAAGAGACTAGCACTTAGTGTGTGTGTATTGCATCTCATCAGTAAACGGTATTGTGATATCGGCATGCATAAGTGGGTGCTCGTAAGTTGACGAGTTCACTGAACTCCCTCACCCTAGAAATCTCTAAGTGGTTCCCAATAATCGAGTAGAGTTATCTATGGTATAGTTGTACACCATTAGTCCTTATGACCTAGACATCACCATGACTTCACTAGAGGACCAGTTGTATCGTGACTTGTCCCTGAGTTCCACCGAGGACCATCCCAAGGGCCAGTGTTCGTGCAGTCCGAAATCTAGTGGGAGTTCTGTGCATTGTAGTTGGGGATTCGATCGCTAGAATAGTCTTGGATGTCCTGTGTGTTCTGATAGTTTGTAATCATTCTAAGTCTCTGGCCAGAGCCGACTAAGTGATGATTAGAGAATTCGATTCTCTGAGTCATGCACGTAACGATTACAACACTTAGAACGATCGCACCGTCATTGAACAAATAAAGAGATCTCGACGAACCAATGCCTCTAGTTCAATCGGGACATATGTATCGAAGGGACCGTACTGTACGTTAACTATATCTGAAGGTTCTTGCAGGCACTTCATTTGTATCTAGGGAATCATGACGCGTAGTTGCTAGACGCCAATCTTGATTCGTTGGGTGATTAAGGTGAAACGAGTTTCATCTTAATCGTAACTCTAAGGAACGAGTTTTGACCACAAAGAGTTGTGGGCCCACGGCTATCTTACACCTGAACCATCGAGGGTCACACTGCTCGTGCACATGAGATCTTTGAATAAACGGTCAGAGATAAAATAGTTTATCTTTGCATGATTGGAAGTCAATATGATTGAGTCCAACATTCGTAATTTGGAATTATGAATGAGAATAAGAAAAGGAAAAGAATAGGCGAACGTATTAGTGAACCTTCTAAATCGGGAAGTTTCCATATTTAGAAAGTGCACTGAATTAGGGTTTCCACTTTTGGAAAGTTGGAAATTGAGAGTTGGCACTCGTAATGACGAGGACATTACAATGATTCGGAAAATGTAATCATTACAATTTTCCGATCATTAAATTGAGAGAGACGATCAAGTAAAAGAACTAACGAACTTAAGCTGTTGGGCCCGGTCCAACTTAAGCCCGTTAGGGTTTTATGCAGACACTATAAATACATGATTTATAGGTCTTGGACAATAAGAGAAGACCTAACCCTAACCCTAGCCGTCCCACTCTCTCTCGGCCACTCTATCCCGCGGCCACCACCGCCGTCGCCGCCGCCGTCTTGCCGGAATCGGCCATCCGTTGGCCGATCTCCTTCGGTATTCCTTTCCTTCTTTCTTTTCTTCCGTTATTTCTAACTATTACATGTCTAGTGCCACGTGTTTAGTAGATCGAAGTATACGAGGTGAAATCCGAGAAGAGGAAGATCGAAGATCGAAGAATCGAGGAGCAGCACACGAGCCGAAGCCGCACGCATCCGCACGCGCCACCCGAAGACCGCGCGTGAGTCACACGCGCCGCCATGGCCCGTCTTGCCGCTGCTGCCCCGGATTGTACGGATTGGTTTCCGTAGCAATCTCGTCTTGCTTAGTGCTCCTACCTCACGCTTCAAGAGGTAAACTCACGAATTCATTGTTCTTGATTCGTTTACGTTTAAATAGAATATTCATGTTCGTTCTTGTATGATTTTATGTGATTATGTGAGATCGTTTTATTAGTTGCGAGCATGTTATTTGATTTAAACGCGAGCATGCTAATTGATTTAAATTCGGTTGAATAATTAAGCATGTATGTTGTTTTTAATTTCGCTGGAAGCGCTAAGGTACGCAATTAATTGTTTTCAATTATCGGGCATGTGTTTATGTGTTTTAAATTCATTTAATTCGCATAAAATTTTTGTTTTCCGCTGCGTACACGTGTCCGATTCCCAACACATGATCCCCCCAAAAAAATCTTGAGAGCTTGATCCCCTCCTCAAGTACATCACGCACAAGGCTATATGTAAACACATACGAGCAACGCGTCGAAACATTGACAATGTCAATAAATAACAACTCCCACGAGGAGATTACTTGATCCGTGCTACCCACATTACCGCGCGACAACTCCCACGAGGAGATAATTCGCTACTACATCGTCGCGGGACAACACCGACGACTCAAGTAACTTACATCGCGACAACTTGGTCGCGCTACGCCCCAACGCGCCTTCACGCCCCTCCGACACACGCTCCAATGCATTTTCGCACAACATCAGGCCATATGCCAAAGAGAGACCACATAATTTTTACTCTCGACACGATCGAGATCCCATTTCGACATGGCCCCCACATCGACTCGAGAGTGGGGGGCTTAATGATATGCCTAATTGGACCGACCCAATAAGCCTACAATTTCTTTACCTACTGGGCCACGGGCCCGATATTGAAGAGCACTACTACCGAGGCCCAATCACCTTCAAATAAGGCTTTGGCCCGACAACCTCAACTAATTAAACTTCAGCCCAATCAATGAGGTATAAATAACGGTTTGAACTCATTACTTAAGGTACGTCCAATTATCTGAGCTATACTTCAACATGTATTCCCTGGATTATTTCTACTATCCGCACATCTGACTTGAGCGTCGGAGGGGTTTCCACCGGATCAACCCCCGGCCTAGTTCACGTGTTCTGTGATCGCAGGCATCTCAAGGTCATCAAGCTCGTGAGCCAGTGATCCACTCTCCTCTTCTAGCTCATCCTACTTCAACTATCCAAGGTGATCTATCCCTAGCATCATCCAAAATGTATAATGATCGTATATACTATATATTTTATATATTTAGAATATCAATTAATTTTTATTTTTTTCATTTTTTTTTATTTATATAAGCATTTTATAGTGATCTTCTTAATGTTTAGCATATGTTTTCAATGATTTCACATAATCTTCATACCGCGTTTTGCGCGCTTAATGTATTCTTCTTCGGAATATTTAATTGAATTTCATAAATAGATAATTCTTTTTTATTTACTTCCATTTTGTTTTACTTGAATTGGTGTTGTTATAAAGAGATTGTCGTTTAAATATTATTATTTTTCACATTTTTTAAATTACATCCGTGCAACGCACGGGTGAAATACTAGTGTATATTAATACATATTAGTGTGTCAAAGTATCAATGCATATTAATACATATTACTGCGGGGCATTTCCATATTTGTGCCATTATTATATAGGGGTCTTTACAAATAAGCCCATCAATGAGTACTTACTCATAAAGAGATCCAGACAAAACACTCATTTACCAATAAGTCCACACATGGTCTTGATTTTTGTAATGGAATAAAATAACCCCTCATACGTTAATATGCTCCAATTTCATCCTTAACTTAATTTAACTTCAATTTGACCCCAAATTTCACAAATTATTCAATTTTGACCCAAAACTTTTTTTTTCAAAAAACAATTTTCCCGCAAGACTCCGGCGTTGACTTTTATTATTTTTTTTTTCTTCTTTCGGATTTTTTCGCCGGATTCCGGCGTTGACTTTTTTGAATTTTTGTTTTCTTCTTTTCTTTCTTTCTGTAATTTTTTTTTTCCGTTTAAACAACAATATTGTTGTGATTGACAGTAATATTAACTATATTACTGTTAAACACAATAAAATTAACTAAACTATAGTCTAACGCAGTAATACTAACACAACAAAACTCATTATTATTGTGTAATAAAGTAATATTACTATGTTGACCGTTCAACAAATGTAAACATAATAACAAGCTAAAAGAATTAATATTACTGTGAGTGACAATAATATTGTTATAACAACAGTAATATTACCGTCAACCACAATATATTACAATAATAGACAGTAATATTATTACGTTACTCCGTGAATAACTCAAACAAACAAAAAATTCCAAACAAAATAATAATATTGATGTGGTTGACAACAATACTACTATAACAACAGTAATATTACCGTCAACCAGAGTAATATTATTGTGTTTACAGTAATATTACAATAATAGACAGTAATATTATTACGTTACTCCGTGAATAACTCAAACAAAACAAAAAAACCCAAAAAAATAATAGTATTGATGTTGTTGACAGTAATATTATTGTGTTTATAGTTATTTTACTGTCAACGACAGTAATATAATTACTTTGACTTGTCAACAAATAAAACAAAATAAAAAAAATAACAAAATATAAAAATAATAATATTACGTTAATTTACTGTCAACGGCAGAACAATTACATAAATGCATTGTCAACGACAATACAATTTCGTTAATTAACTGTTATTGACAGTATAATTACCTTAATTTACTGTCATTGACATTATAATTACCTTAATTTACTGTCATTGACATTATAATTACCTTAATGTACTGTCAGTGACAGCACAATTACGGTCAACGTTTAGGGGCGGACGTAAAAAAAACAAAAAAAAAAAAAAAAAACTTAAAAAAACGCTAAAAAAAGTCAACGTCGGAGACCGCCGGTCAACGCCGGATACCGGCGAAAAAATACGGAAGAAAAGAAAAGAAAAAAGCAGATCAGAAAAAAGCAAAAAAAAAAAAGTCAATGCCGGATTCCCGCGAAAAAATCCGAAAGAAAGAAAGAAAAAAAAAAATCAAAATAAAAAAATTGAAAAGGCAACGCCGGAATCCGACGGCAAATTCGTTTTTTTGAAAAAAAAAATTGGGTCAAAATTCAATAATTTATGAAATTTAGGGTCAAATTGAGATTAAATTAAGTTAAGGATGAAATTGGAGCATATTAAAGTATGCTCCAAAAAAAAGTCAAAATTGAATTTTTGTGGTAAAAATTGGATTTTTGTGGACAAAATTGATTAAATTGGGGTTACAATTAAGAATTGGGTATAAATGGTTGATGGTAATATTGGGATATAATGAATGTTTCCTTTTATTTATAATAAATATTAAAGGGATGGACTTATTGGTGAAAGATATATAGCCCCTAAACCTAGAATAATAAAGATGCTTGGTTGGGGACTTATGCATAAAAACCCCTATTATATATTAATATTTGTGTGATTATTAAGGTTTTTTGGCACTTTGCACCCTTGAATTACACCATTTTGGCACTTTGCACCCTCAAATTGCAAAATTGGCAGATTGCACCCTTTAAACATAAATTGTGTGGCACTTTGCACCCCAAATCACTTTTGACTTAGAAAAATTATCTGCAACTTGTTGAAAACCTAAAAGATAGGCAAAATTGCATTTCTCTAATTATCTATCCTCTTTCCCCAATTCGTAATCATCGTTCCACCATTTTTATATTTCTTCTTATTAATCAAAAAATCCTAAATTCTTCTTAGTCATAATATGTAAATTCTGAACTAAAACTCAAGAATGGTCGGAATATATAGACAAGAGTCCGATAACACACCTTCGGAAAATCAAGTTTTATTCCATGGTAACGCTATTTCTTTAAAATAATTTTGCAGATCCAAACTATTCAATGGGAGCGCAATAATCTTCCCATCATGAAACTAATAGCACCACCTGTCTACCACCAAATAAACTTCCCAATAGCCTTATTTTGTCATTTGACTATTCAAAAAAAAATTTTGAGGGCTCGGCCTAAGATTTCCAGTTGCATTGTTTTTCATACTCAAAAGAAAAAAAAAAAAGTGATTTACTATTATTGTTTAGTGTGTGTTATACAGATTTTACCATTGAAAGAAATGGCTAAAAATATTTGAGGATTTTTTTATGGAAGGGACGAAAGATAAAAATGGTGGAACGGGGATTAAGAATTTAGGGAAGATGATATATAATAAGAAAATTATGAATTTTCCCATCTTCCAGGTGTCCAGCAAGTTGCGGTATGTTTCGATTTCTTTTTTTTTCCCCTCCAGATCTAAACTAGCAGCATTAAAATGACTATAGTCATATTCGATTTTTTTTTCTTCTCTAGATCTAAACTTTCTATCTCTATTTCTGTATTTTTAGATTTTTCTCTCTTTTTTATTTTCTCTAGATTTAAACTAGCAGTAGCAGCATTAAAATGACTATAATTATATTTGAATATTTTTTTTCTTCTCCAGATCTAACTAGCAGCAGTAACATGACTATAGTCATATTCGAATAGGACTTTTATCTGAATATGACTGTAGTCATATTCGAATATGAATTTAGTTGAATATGACTACAGTCATATTCAAATATCTTATATCTTTTCGTTGCAAGTTAACTTGTAATAATAACATTGAAATTGTGAGTTTTTATGTGGATGTTGATTGGATTGTTTTCGTAAGCAATAGGCAATCTTCGTTGTTTTATATAATTTGGTAAACATGACAGTACCACACTATACAATCGAATTTTAAAATGAAAAATGTAAAAACCTGCAATATAAAGAAATAATATGACTACAACTGATATAGTCACATACAGTCAACTATAGTCATATTTGGCGTAGTAAACAAGTCGACAAAAAAAAAATTCAAATTTTTGTTTAAAAGAAAATTAAAAAAAAATATTTTTATCAAAAAAATAAATAATAATAAATAATAATAAAACGAAATAAATCCGAAATAATAAATAAAAAAATAAATTTGTTTTTTTTATTTGATAGCAAATTTTTAGGAATTTGGAAGGAGATTTTTAGGAATTCGATTGTTGTTATAGAAAGAGAAAAAAAAAAAGGGAATAATTGAGATAAAGTATGCTAATTAATCCTAATTACCGGGATAAGGTGCCTCATTAGTAGAGATTTTTAAAATACTGATAATTATTAAAACAAAAAACGTGATAGGTAGTGCAAGGGTAAGATTGGAAATAAATATTTTTGGAGGTTTTCACAAATGAAAAATTATGGTATAAACATATCACCATGTATTGCTAATGACCCCTTAAAAAAAGTATTTATTTATTATATTGCATTTTTCAATAATTTAATTAACATTACTTAATAATAATTAATGTGCTAATTAATAATCTATTTAAAATTATTTATTATAATCATTTTACACGTTAAGTATATTTTATATAAAGTTCTTGTTATTTTTTTCTCGAAGGTGTTCTATGTCTTGTTGGCTAGCTACGTGGATCAGTGTTTTTAGGATTAAAATTTCAGTTTGGCCCTACACCTGGTCCGAACCCGTCATGACCCGAACCCGGCAGTAAATTTGGTACCCACCATTAAGGTTTATAAAAGTTTTTTAAAAAAGAGTAAATGGCAAATAAGCCCATGACAAGGGTACTTAATTAAAAGAGCGACATCCAACTTTTTTGTTTTTCAAATAAATTCAGCTTTTTATTTTTCAAATAAATCCTGCCCATTCAAACTTATTTGCAAATAAGGAAAATCTCTTTATATAAACCAAAATTACCCCAATTCATTGAAACCCAATTCAACTCCAATTTTATGATTACACCACAATTTAGCCCAATTTCATCAATTAACCAATTTTAACCATAATTTCAATTTTGACCCGCCACCACCGGAGACCGGTCCGGCGTTGTAACTTTTTTTTTTTTTCTTTTTGAATTTTTTTTTCCCAGAATTTTTTTCCGGCCCGTCAACTGCCGTTGACCGCCGGTCTCCGGCGTTGAATTTTTTTTTATCTTAGAAAAAAATATTTTATTTAATATTACTGTCTTGGCGGCTAAATTACTGTCTCTGGCGGTTATTTAACTGTCGCAGATAGTAATTTAACTATTAATTGATTTTTTTTTTCAAAAATATTTTAATTAATATTACTGTATTCGTTGCTTAATTACTGTTAATTAATTTTTTTTAACTCTAATTAATTTTTTATTTTATTTTTTTTCTTAAAAAAAATTATTTTAATTAATATTACTGCCTTGGCTGTTAAATTACTGTCTCCAACAGTAATTTAACTGTCTTAGACAATAATATTAACAATATTACTGTTCGGGAAATAATATTCATAATATTACTGTTCGAAACAGTAATATTACTGTCTGAGACAGTAATTTAGTAGCCAAGACAGTAATATTAATTAAAATATTTTTTTCAAAGAAAAAAAGTTAAAAAAAAAATCAACGCCGGAGACCGGCTGGAAAAAAATTTCAGGAAAAAAAAGAATTTTCTAAGAAAAAAAATCAACGCCGGAATCTGGCCGGAAAAAAAATATTTCAGAAAAAAAATTATGTTTTGAAAAAAAAAATTGGGGGTTAATGTGATATATTGGTTTGAATCCGGGGTCAATGTGTAATATTAAGGAAGTTAGAGCATAATGGGTGCAATTGATAAGAATTATATTATAGAGGGTATTTTAGACTAAAGACATGGGGATGGGTTTAATTGAGAGACTGTTTTTCTTTTTTACCAAAATGCATTTAAGTCACATGTGATGGGCCTTTTTGCTATTCGCCCTTTAAAAAAAATAAAAAAATATTAGAAAAAAATAGACTCCCATTTGAATTGCACCAAATATATAGGAGATATTCTATCAAATATTAAGATCAAACAAATTTATATCGATTTAAGGGTACAAATGGTGTATAAAAGTTAAAAAAAAAAAAAGATAAACAAATATTAGAAAAAAATGAGACTCGGGCCCCATTCTCCATTTCAATTGCACCAAATATATAGGAAATATTCTATGAAATATTAAGATCAAACAAATTTATATTGAGTGACATGGGAAAATGAGGGATACTTAATAGTTTTGGAAATATATATGTAGAGGTCCACTAATTTTTTCTTTCATATGCAAAAATCCAAATTTTGATCTTCATTTGTTAGACCACCTAAATAATTTAAAATATATGTTTTGCCTTTTAGTTTTGGTGTTTATCTGTGCTTGTTTATTTTAAGAGACTGTTGTTTTCTATTACTTGATTAATGAAACAGTTGGTCAGTAAAATAATAGTTCACTTACAACCAGTGGTCTAAATATCGGTCGTGGCGGCCGCCATATCGGTGGCGGGCATAAACCTTTACGATATTTGTGTGGCGATTTTCAAAATCGGTTTTTGACGGTGAGGCGGCCCGAGGCATTCTGTGGCAGTATGTGGCGGGTCAAACCGATATATCGGGTCAAACATCGAGCGATATATCGGAAAAATATTTGTTTCTAATTTTTTTTATTATTATTACAAGGAAAATAGGATGTTTATTTTTATTTTTTTTTTATTTTTTCAATTCCAACCCATTATCTCTTTCAATCAAACCCAAACTCACCGACCCCGTAAGAAGAACCTGGCCTAAGAAAAAACACAAAACAATCCACAAACTGCGGCAGCATTCTCTATCTCATTATTAATGTTAAATTTTTGTTATGAGATTAGAATACATGAACAGTGAGAAGAGAATCATGTTCAATTTTTTTTACACGTTTTAAGTATCTACAAATAATATTTAGAAATATATATTACACTAAATCTAAAAACCGATTTATTTCCGATATATCTCCGATATATCACTGCCTCGCCGATTTATCGTGTGGCGGTCCCTAACCGCCTCGGACCCGATAACCGATATTTAGAAACTTGCTTAAACTAAATGCAAATGTATGCACACACCCAGTACTCTTTTTACTGTAATAGTTTATTTATTCCATGACTGTTTTGTAATATTTATGTGGTTACATATTTGTTTAACTATTTATCAAGTTTGAATTAATTGACTACAGTCTACAAATATTAATTTTAATTATTTGTGTTAACTTTTTTTTTTGTGACGTAACTTGACAGTTCTGGATGTGTGAACGAGTCAATCTTGTCGAACCAGTATGCCTAGACGCATTTCCAAGATTCATAAAATGGAGCTTGAAGACTTTTAAGGAAAAAATTGCTTGTACAACCATAAAGGACATCACCAACGAACAAGTAATAGACACCCCCATAAAAGAGACTGATGTGGAACGTTCATTGTTGAGTGGCAATTATGAAGAACAAGATGTTAGTGAAAACGAGCCGCATGACTATGAGGACGAGGAGAGTGACGATTCAGAAGCAAGAAACGAACCGCATGATAGTGAAAGTGAATAGGTTGATGCAGATGATGAGAACGATGACGAACATGACCATGATGCACGTGCCACAGCAACTCCCATTGAGAAATCTTCGGGGAGCAAGAAACGAAAAGATGTTGACGAACACAATGATTATTTGTTGACACAGAACAAAATACTTGAGGCGAGGCTTGCATGTGCTTTACAAGAGGTAAAAGCATGGCGAACAAAAGCAACCAATTTTTCGGACCATAACAAAGAATTAGAGCAACGAATTAAAACCTCAACTGACCCACAGTTGGCTACAGAGTTGGAGGTTCTCCAAGGACGTCTGGAGCACGAGTTAGAAAAAAGCGCCGATCTTTCAGAACAAATACGAAAACTAAAGGACGCCAACGAGAATCTACATACCACTATCAAAACGCTCGTCGCAGATGAGGAGGAGTTCAAAGCTGAGATGACAACCATTAAATTGTGGCAACAACAGCTTCGTAGAAGCAAACAAAAGGCTCAGCACAGATTCCAACAATGAGAAGATGAGTGACGGCATACAAGAAAATGCTCGGAAGCTAGAAAATCAAGACATGCCATCGTGGAACTTGTTATCTCAAACACAAGCTGCAACCCAAATGCAATCAACCATTATGAGTACATCGAGCCTCGAAATAGTAGATCTCAGTACAAAATGTAATATTTTGGAAGACAAACAAGAGAAACTGCTCAAAGTAATTGAGGAGCAAGCAATGCAAATCAAATCTCTCACAGATGGTGATTGTGAAGACCGACCAATCACACTTGGGGCAGAAGATGAAGACTTCGACCTCACCACTTCCATAATAAACTATGTTGAGAATGCAGAACCAACTTATGTTGTGGCAAGGAAGACTCGATCAAAGAGGAAAGACGTCACGCCATTTGGAAAAAATCAACTGATTGACGTAGGGAAAAATTATAAGAAATTCAAACCGTATAAAGACCTGTCAGAGGACTACAGAACCATTGTCAACATCATGGCTTCGTGGGAAGAAGAGATGAAGTAAGTGATTTTCTATATTTATCTTTTTTTTTTTTTTAAGGTTTATATATTGTTGTTTGACTTCAAATATTTATTTCCTTCAACAGTGTATTGCACTACTGTTGAAAAATCTGGACAATGTGTTAAACAACTATTTCAACATAAATTAACTATTTCTATTTAGTATTTAAATAAATTTCCTCTTCAGCTCAACTTATTAGTTAAACAACTATTTCAATATAAACAACTGTTTGTCTTCCTTAATTTTATTTCATTTCCTCTCGAGCACAACTAGTCGGTTAAAAATTGATTTTCTCTAACCAACTATATTCAACCTTAATTTGCAGTAAGGTTCTGTGGAGATCGGATGGCAAACGTGCGTGCGTGTTCGTGACAGACATTTTTCACAGCCTGAAGAAACAATGCATAAGTAGATTGGTAACTGTAGTTGTGTTTAACATCCTCCACCAACGTACAACAAAAATAAAATAAAAATTAATAATCATCGAAAATTTGTACTGAATAACAGGTAGTTGAATCGTACAGCAAGATTCTTTCCCTTGAGCAATGCAGAGGCACATTCAACCAAACAGCCCATTCAGATTTGAAAGGACGTAGTTTCGTCTTCCCCTCATACTTTTCGGTAACAAACGCATCACTAATTTTAATTCATAGTTCATACCGGTTTATATTTGTTCAATTAAACCGTGTGTTGCAGAACTACGTAAGGGGGAGGCCTGATGGGATGTTCGATCCACCCGATGACATAATTAACTATCGTTATCTGGTGTTCCCCATTCTCCACATTGGTACAACAGAAAATAGATGCCAGGATCACTGGACATTACTTGTATTAGACAGATTTCATGGGGATTGGATATTCTACAATTCTATGCGTCGTCGCTCCAATGATTGTTATCTTGCAGAAGCAATGGAACTGGTAATTTTTCCATTATACATTGTTTTCATATTACAGTGTAATACACCTTCAACTTACATAAATGTACAAATTCAGAAAAAGTCCCTCGAAAAAACAGCAGAACATCACAACCTCATACTCGTATGTCCAGAAGAGCAAATCGTTTCACTCGCTGAAGCGCCACAACAAAAGGATGATAGTGTTGACTGCTGTGTGGTCGTTTTGTATCTGATTAAAAAAAATTCGAGCAACAACCAATCATAATGGACGAAGCTGAATCAGAATACCCAACAATGTGAACTGAAATTGTGAAAACCTTTCTAGATTGGGGAAGCAAAAAGACGAATTTGAGTAAAAAAATCGCTTGATTATTTTAGTTTTTGGTAGTTGTAAACTTCCGTAGATCCTTTTTTTTGGGATTTTAGTTGACGTAGTATTACTTTTGGGAGAAGTTGTTTTTTGAGCAAACTTTTAGTTTAATGTAGCTATAAACTTGCGTAGAATGTTTTAGTTGCTATTTTATGTTGACAATGTTTAATTTCAGTAGTGACTGATCTTGGTTTATAATAGTTGTTCATTAATAGTTGTATGTTTTTTTTGTTGCTGAAAGCACAATCGTGCACTGTAGTGGAAAGGCATACGCAAAAGCATGCTGAAAAACAACTATATTTTATGTAATCAACTATTTTCACAGTTCTAGTGTTATGACAAAGGGTAATGTTTATATGAACCTATTCTGTATCGGGTCTTCATCTATACTTTATGAGAACAACTACTATGAATACACATCTTATCTATAAAAAAATAGTTGACTAATTTGTACACTGAACACCATATGTTGAAATATCGCACAAACAAAGGCATATCAGTGAACTGAACTATACTTGAATATAACGTATATTCGATCTATCTAATCGAACTGAAATGAACTATACTAACAATATTAAACTTGTCAACCACAACCTCAAAATTGAAAAACTTGAACGAAATATATTCGAACTGTTTAATCAAACTTCTTAATCAATGTACGAATAAGATTGTCGATATAAAATACAAAACCAACTACAATTAAAAATAAATTATAAAAATTCCACCCGCATGCGACAGGTTTTCTTATTATGATTTCCAACTTTGTTACACAAGGTACATTTCATCTTGCGAGACAAACGCTCACCCCTAGATACTATCCTCTTCCTTTTCAGCCTGCCACACCGAGGACAGTAATCTGGAGGTCTTACGATAGCAGCTTCAGGGCCGAGAGGAGGTTTAACAAATGGAAAAATAGGTGAAGCATATGTCTGTATGAATGTTGAAGTATGAAAAACCTTATCAATAAGGTCATACCTTCCCTTCATTTTTAGAAAAATAATTCCAGCAGCATGAAAACATGGCAGCCCGGTAATCTGCCACTCCCTACATGAGCATGTCTTCTCCCGAACATCTATAATTGCAGTTGGATCCGTGTAAATTCCCCACACAAATTCAGAAGCTTGCTTAACTAACCAAGGCCTCGCTTTATCAACTAGATCTTTCACAAGTTTATCAATTTTATGTTAACACAGGGTGCCAATTATTTCCCTTAATAAGCCTATCACAAAGTTGTTCCATTATCTTACTTCGAATACCATCAATCAAATTAGTCACTGGCAGAAAACGTTCATCCATTGCGCATTCCAAGATTCACAACCATTTGACGTCATCTGGCCATATCTTGGTCCCTCAAAATATGCGTTCGACCACTTTTCCTTTGGAATATCAGCTAGAAAATTGTGTGCTCTTCCACCACCAGTTCTTTTGAATTTCTCCAAGAATCTTTCAAACTCAGGTTTTGTGGCAGCGTAAGCGCAATCTCGAAATTGCCTCACCATAGCTTTACGATAATTCTTTGACTCACCCCTAAATCGATCTTTCAAATTTCCCTTCAAGTGCTTGTAGCAATAACCATGAAGACAATGTTGAAACACATTCTGAACCCCAACCAAACATCCCATGATTACGATCTGAGACAAACGTAAAAACCCTATACATTCCAATAGCAACTTTCAAGTGATTTAGAAACCATGACCAATTGCAATCAGTTTCTTCATCTACAATTGCAAATGCAATTGGAAACAAACCTGGATGTGAAAAAATGATATTAATTACTGGTTTGTATGAAGACAACTATTATGTAGACAACTATTTATGAAAACAACTATTGTCAAAACAACTATACTGTAAAAACCAATATAACATACACTGTACAACTTACGTTCATCGCCGTCTTTTCCGACTGCACTAAGTAACATGCCCTTGTGTTTACCCTTCAAAAAGGTGCCATCAAGCATGACAACAGGACGACAGAACCTGAACCCTTCCATGCAAGCTGCAAATGCAAAGAAACAACTGCAAAAATTCTTCTTCACATCATCAATTTCCAAGTGAAATAAACTACCAGGATTTGTCCGCTCCGCTTCTTCAAAATATGACGGAATAAATGAATATGAGCTGCTATGATCGCCAACATTTAATACCCTACCTGCGTCAGTCGATCTCCACGCTAAATAATGGCTAATATCAACTCCTAACTTGTCTCTCACCTGCGTAATTATTTCACGAGGTCGGGTACCTTGCCTTGATCGAATCTCACCCGCAATCAAGTCAATAATAATAGCTGCACTTAATCTCTTCTTAGTCGTAATCCCAAAAAAATACCGCACGTATGATGTTTATCATACGTCCGAATAGAACAAAACTTGCTATATTTGTTAACGGAAGCGTGTATCTTCCAACAGCATTGCTTTTCATGTTTGTACTTACACACCGCCGTCACCCTATATGACTCGTTCTTGATATACTCGTACTCAAAATTCATTTCAATTGAAAACGTAATAAGCGTTTTTTTTTGAAATCGGCAACACCACCTTCAAAAACCTGACCTACGTCTTTTATCAAATAAATCCAATTAGCACTCAACAACTTCTTGCCCTCAACCACCGCAGCCACGTTTTCTAAATCACGATCTTCCGTATCCTCAACATCTTTGTCATAGTTGATCATTGGCAGCATCATCTGCGTGTGGGCATGCCGAATTGGTGCATCCACATGTTGAATCGGTCGAATCACAATGTCAGTTGCACCCTTCACCACGATATTTATACGCACCAAAGACAACTCGTGCATCAATGCAAACATGGATACCAAGTCTTCATCATCCGCAATAATGCATTCTCCACAATCTGCCACCATATATGTCATGCTTATACTAGATGCATTCAGACATTGCCATTTCGAACACACAAAATCAACCAATGCTTGGAAAGTAAGTCCAGAAGATTGCTTCAAAGCAACCAAACCACCGTATTTCACAAAAATATTAACACTGTTATCCATCTGCAATAAACATAAGATTTAAATGAAAATACAGTTAATAGAGAATATACATTAAACAACCATCATTAGTTACTACATAAACGACTGTAAATAAACGACTATAAGTAAATCAACTATAATAATAAGTAAATTACGAACATGTTACTGCAAAAACAATAGTCGTGTTACCTGCATAACCCGACTATAAAATCTCAACATAATCAGCACACAAAAAACTCCTACGTTCATACATAACAGTGTAAATGATCCGTATGATATCGTTTGCACAAACAACGAAACAGCAGTTCGCATATATGAAATCAATTACAAACCACTTTCTGCAATTAGATCAGAATCACCATAGATATGAATCCAAATTTGATGCATCCAATCAGCACTCAAAACAACAGCGCTGCAAACAAAAAAAAAAAAAAAAACTCGCCTTCTTCAATTACAGCCGCCTACTCTCTGAACGGAACGAGATATGAATCTCAACGCGCGCCTTTGGAACGGTTCAAAAATTAACACAATGTTTGAGAGAGATGAGACGGTTATGGAATATGCCGATATATCGTGATCTCAAATATTTTCTTCAAATCACGTGTTTAAAATAAATTAATTACATAGGGGTGAAAATGTAAATGTCAATTATATAATTAATCATCAAAAATCGGATTTAATACAAGGGGGGTTTTCACTAATTATGAAAAGGGGGTTATATCCACCCTAATATATGTAAATGATGTGGGGGGTTCTCACTAATTATCCCTTTTAAAAATGACCGAGGGCATATGCATTTTCGCGTTTCCTTTTACCGCGGTATTATGTGGTAATTATTTCAAGGATAAATGGTCTTTGTTCTTTTTTATATCCTCGGCAATTAGTCTAGTTTCGTTTTTAAGTCGCCATGGGATTACTACTAATTTCGGTTTGATAGACAACTTAGTTGGGATAGAATTACGTATCGTTCTTAATATTTACGAGAAGGTTATAGGTACTAGTGCTCGTGTTGTTCATTTGTGGCGTTCGATTTGTGATGCTCAATTTGAAGAATTGACACTAGTAGAAAAGAGGCTTTTTACTACAAATTTGTTTACTACAAATAAAATGTTGTTACTAAAGCAGTCTATAACTACAATTTTATTTCGTAGTAAATTGCCGTAACGAAAGGTCATTCAATAACTACGGAATTGATGTGGTAGTAAATACTCGTATCAAAAAGAGCTTATTACTACAAATCTTTTTCTCGTCTCAAATACCTGTAGTAAATAACATGTATTTCCTACGGCCTTTGCTTTGTGACTAAAGAATATAAAATTCATATTAAATCTTTAAAGTATAAAATTCATATTAAAGCTTTAAAGTAGAAGAAAACCCTCAAAAGTCAAAATACCCAAATCTCAAAACCTGTACACAACCAATTTTTCACCTTTTCCCTCCTTTCTCTCTTATGCCGCCAAAGACCAATTTTTGGCCGCCAAAGACAAATTTTCGACCGCCAAATTCAATTAATTTCCCAACCTGCAATTCTCAGTTGCCCAAACACCATTCTTCGTTCACGAGCTTCATTGTTGGTCCAAGAATATCGTATACTCCCCTTCTAATTAAATTTAAGTTGTATATGTGGTGAAATTGTTGGTGAGAGATTTTGCCAGATATTTGCTTTTGATAGCTTCTGGAGTTGACGGGATTTAGCCAAGAAGGAACCTTATGTAAAAATTGCTGGTAAGGCTTATTCTCATCTCGATAGACTCTTATTTTTTTCCTATTACTGCCTTTGCCAAATTTATATTTTGTTTTGCGGTAAAACTTCAATTTGCTAGGCATTAAGAGTATGAAAAACTCTTTTAATAAGTCTGTTAGTAATTCAAAATATAAAAAGTTAATATGTGATTTTGCAAATAAATGTTATAAATCCTTTTAATAGTTAGATGAATAATTTTTTTGATTCAGAGAATAAATTCTTTTAAAAATTTTATTTCATTTTAAGACTCTTCTTTATATTTATTTATGTTTCTTTGTAACAGTTTACCAAATTTTTTTTTTGAAATGGATAAAAGTTGGATTAGTTTATCTAATCGTCTATCTGATGAATATGTCCATGGAGTTACTCAATTCTTAGATTTTGCATTCTTGAATAAGGAAAATGGTTCTCGAATTTGTTGTCCTTGTAAAAAATGTCAAAATCGCTTTACGAAGATCCGTGAAGATGTGATGTTACATTGTCTTCGGGATGGATTTAATCCTACATATAAGAACTGGACATGTCATGGTGAAATATATGTTCCGTTTCACTCAAATGAAGATGGTAA
>NC_142535.1:5405000-5500000 GCF_056151865.1 Erythranthe guttata | reverse complement strand
GATAGTTTGATGACGGATTTCAAGAAGGGACATATATTCGGACGAATCAGAGCACGTAAGTCATGAACTCTTTTTAATAAATTACTTTACGAGTAAATTCATTACATCAAGTATCGTATTAAAGTATACATATTAATTACGTAATTTACGTAATTACTTTTATATGCAGATGTGTGTACTATAGAATTTCAGAAGCGTGGTCTGGCTCATGCACATATATTGTTGTGGTTGGATAACGATGCCAAACCTAAGTGCTCCGCCGACATCGACAGGATGATCTGTGCAGAAATTCCGGACAAAAAAATCGACAAAAAGAGGTACAACTTGGTTGAGAAATACATGATACACGGCCCGTGCGGCCATGCGAATTTGAATTCACCTTGCATGAAGGATGGCGTTTGCACGAAGAGGTTTCCAAAAAAGTTTGTACAACGAACCGAGGCCGACTCTGATGGTTACCCGGTATATAGGAGGAGGGATGATGGAAGAACAGTTAGGAAGAAGAATACTATTCTTGATAATGGATTTGTGGTTCCCTACAACCGTGTGTTATTGAGTAAATACCGAGCCCACATCAATATCGAGTTGTGCAACCAGAGCAAGTCAATAAAGTATCTGTTCAAGTACGTCAACAAGGGACACGATTCTGTCACGGCAACATTTTTCCAACCTCCGTCTACGGACGCCGGTCCTGCTATTCGTGATGAAATCAAAATGTATTATGACTGCAGATATTTGTCTGCGCGCGAGGCAATGTGGAGGATATTTGCATTTGAGATACATTACCGAGATCCACCCGTCATTAGATTGAGCTTCCATCTTCCCGACAATCAACCTTTGGTATTCAATGAGAACCAATCATTAAAGAGTGTCTTGGAAAGGCCAGCCGCGAGGCAAACCATGTTGTTGGCGTGGTTCGAGGCGAACAAGACCTACCCACCAGCTAGGGAGTTACGGTACGCAGAGTTTCCCCAACATTATGTGTACAAGGATGATTCTCGGGTGTGGGTGCCAAGAAAGAAGAGGTTTGCCATTGGAAAAGTCACCAATGTGCCCCCGACAAAGGGAGAAGACTTTTATCTTAGATTGTTGCTCAACGTCCAAAGAGGGTGCAAAAGTTACGAAGACATCAGAACGGTAGGTGGCAATGTTTATGCGACGTTTAGGGATGCGTGCTATATTTTGGGGCTTTTGGAAGATGACAAGGAGTACATTGGTGCAATTAGAGAGGCATACGGTTGGGCAAACGGACACTTCCTCTGACTGTTTTTCGCTGTTATGCTGCTTTCTAATAGTTTGAGCAGACCGGAACATGTTTGGGAGAAATGTTGGTCCAATTTGTCTGATGATATTACATACAAGCACCAGAAACGTCATAATAATCCAGGTATCGATTAGTTTTGTGTTATTTTACAATTTTTTGTTCAATTTCTTATTTGTCCGGAACACATTTGTCTTACTATCTATACCTTTGCAGGTTTGACTCTATCAGATGATAGTTTGAAGAACTACGCACTGATAGAAATCGAGAAGATCCTACAGAGCAACGGCAAGAGCTTGCGGAATTTTGACTCTATGCCGATGCCACTAGATTCGTCGATGGATGACACGGAGAACCGATTAGTGCTCGATGAGTTGGACTACGATGTATTTGCGATGGCTGAAGAACTGAAACGATATCTTTCTTCTATCACAGATGAGCAGAGAAGGGTCTACGATGCCATCATGGATGCAGTGTCGAAAAACTGTGGCGGGATGTACTTCCTCTACGGTCACGGAGGTACCCGAAAGACATTTATATGGAGAACGTTGTCCGCTGCTGTCCGTTCGAAGGGGGAAATAGTTCTTAATGTTGCTTCGAGTGGCATAACATCGTTGTTGCTTCCCGATGGCTGGACCGCTCATTCTAGATTTGGACTCCCCATCATTGTGCACGATGGTTCCACCTGCAACATTACACAACAGAGTCCATAAGCAGAATTACTTATAAAGGCGAGGCTCATTATATGAGACGAGGCACCAATGATGCATAGATATTGTTTCGAAGCGCTTGACAAGACCTTGCGATCTATCACACATGTTCCTAAACCATTCGGTGGCAAGGTGGTCGTTCTTGGCGGAGACTTTAGACAGATTTTACCCGTTGTATTGAA
Organism: Erythranthe guttata; assembly: GCF_056151865.1. Taxonomy (NCBI): domain Eukaryota; kingdom Viridiplantae; phylum Streptophyta; class Magnoliopsida; order Lamiales; family Phrymaceae; genus Erythranthe; species Erythranthe guttata. The sequence goes on along the minus strand of NC_142535.1, from coordinate 5,497,847 downwards.
GGCATCAAGGCAGGACATTGTTCACGCTACGATCAACTCATCTCAGCTTTGGGAAGACTGTAAGATTCATAAGTTGCATACGAATATGAGGCTTCAATCAAGTTCTGATCCATCGGAAGTTGACAAAGTAAAGGAGTTCGCGGCAGTGGTTTCCACCGACGACATTGAAGATGATGATGTTGGGTTTCAGGCACGTGTACGCAGCGGAAAACAAAAATTTAATGCGATTTAAACGACTTTAAAGCACATAAGCACATGCCCGACAAATTAAAATCAATTACTTGCGTACCTTTGCGCTTCCAGCGAAATTAAAAACAACATACATGCTAATTAATTTAACCGAATTTAAATCAATTAACATACTCGCGTTTAAACCAAATAACATGCTCGCAATGATTTAAAACGATTACACATAATCACATAAAATCATACGACAGCAAACATGAATATATATAGCGTTTAAACGAAACAAGAACTTCGAGTTCGTGTGTTTACCTCTTGAAGCGTGAGGTAGAAGCGTTGAGCAAGTCGAGATTGCTACGGAAACCAATCCGTACAATCGGGGCAGCAGCGGTGCAGCGGCAGCGGCGGTGAGATGGCCACGACGGCGCGTGAGTTTCACGCGCGGTCTTCCGGGGCGGCGCGTGGGGCAGCGTGCGGCTTCGGCTCGTGCACTGCTCCTCGATTCTTCGATCTTCGGTCTTCCTCCTCTCGGATTTCACCTCGTATACTTCGATCTACTAAACACGTGGCACTAGACACGTAATAGTTAGAATAACGGAAGAAAAAAAGAAGGAAAGAAGCTGCCAAGGTGATCGGCCGGTGAACGGCCGATTCCGGCGAAACGGCAGCGTTGACGGCGGTGGTGGCCGCGGGAGAAAGAGGCCGAGAGAGAGAGGTGGACGGCTAGGGTTAGGGTTAGGTCTTGTGTTTTTGTGCAAGGCCTATAAATCAAGTATTTATAGTCCCTTGCATAAAACCCTAACGGGCTTAAGTTGGACCGGGCCCAACAGCTTAAGCTCGTTAGTTCCTTTACTTGCTCGTCTCTCTCAATTCAATGATCGGAAAATTGTAACAATTACATATTCGGATTCATTATAATGTCCTCGTCATTACGAGTGCCATCTTTCATTTTCCAACTTTCCAAAAGTGAAACCCTAGTTCAGTGCACTTTCTAAATTTGGAAACTTCCCGATTTAGAAAGTTCACTAACACGTTCGCCTATTCTTTTCCTTTTCTTATTCTCATTCGTAATTCCAAATTACGAATGTTGGACTCAATCGTATTGACTTCCAATTATGCAAAGATAAACTATTTTATCTCTGACCGTTTATTCAAAGATCTCATGTGCACGAGCAGTGTGACCCTCGATGGTTCAGGTGTAAGCTAGCCGTGGGCCCACAACTCTTTGTGGTCAAAACTCGTCCCTTAGAGTTACGATTAAGATGAAACTCGTTTCACCTTAATCACCCAACGAATCAAGATTGGCGTCTAGCAACTACGCGTCATGATTCCCTAGATACAAATGAAGTGCCTGCAAGAACCTTCAGATATAGTTAACGTACAGTACAGTCCCTTCGATTCATATGTCCCGATTGAACTAGAGGCATTGGTTCATCGAGACCTCTTTATATGTTCAATGACGGTGCGATCGTTCTAAGTATTGTAATCGTCACGTGCATGACTTAGAGAATCAAATCCTCTAATCATCACTTAGTCAGCTCTGGCCAGAGACTTAGAATGATTACAAACTATCAGAACACACAGGACATCCAAGACTATTCTAGCGATCGAATCCCCGACTACAATGCACAGACCTCCCACTAGATTTCGGACTGCACGAACACTGGCCCTTGGGATGGTCCTCGGTGGAACTCAGGGACAGGTCACGATACAGCTGGTCCTCTAGTGAAGTCACGGTGATGTCTAGGTCATAAGGACTAATGGTGTACAACTATACCATAGATATCTCTACTCGATTATTGGGAACCACTTAGAGATTTCTAGGGTGAGGGAGTTCAGTGAACTCGTCAACTTACGAGCATCCACTTATGTATGCCGATATCACAATACCGTTTACTGATGAGATGCAGTACACATACACTAAGTGCTAGTCTTAATGGGAAAGGCCGATATCCTCATTAGTGGCGTAACCCTTCGACTAGGAACATGTTTAACAGTTATAATACTTAAGTAAATATCTCACGATCCTAACGATCAATTACTAGTACTTGTAATAACTGTAAGGACTATATCTATGCTTGTGACAAAGGGACAAAGATATAGAATGCCAAGGTGTTTTATCATTAATACGAATAAAGGTTCGTTTATTACAATAATAAATACGAAAGACCACATCCACATGTTGGCTTGTTGGTCACCTACTCTAACAATCTCCCACCTGACCTAAAGCCAACTACCCATAAATCGCAATCCCATCGACTCTCGATGTTTCTCATGGACCGATCTCGGTAAAGGCTTTGTGAAGGGGTCTGCAACGTTTTCTTCCGAGGTGACTCGTTCTACCTTAACTTCACCTCTATCAATGATCTCTCGGATCACGTGATACTTCCTCAGAATATGCTTCGACTTCTGATGAGATCGCGGCTCCTTAGCTTGCGCCACGGCTCCGGTGTTATCACAGTACAACGGTACTGGATCACTAGCATCAGGAATGACACCCAACTCTTGGATGAACTTCCTTATCCAAGTCCCTTCCTTTGCAGCTTCAGACGCTGCAATGTATTCCACTTCGGTGGTGGAATCGGCCGTCGTGCTTTGCTTGGAACTCTTCCAACACACGGCACCACCATTAAGCGTGAATATAAATCCAGAATTCGACTTTGAGTCGTCCACGTCCGATTGAAAACTAGAGTCGGTAAAACCCTCTAATTTCAACTCGGCACCCCCATAGACCAAAAATATATCCTTAGTCCTTCGCAAGTACTTGAGGATATCTTTCACGGCTTTCCAGTGAGCCGGGCCGGGGTTAGACTGATATCTGCTTGTGACACTCACAGCATACGCAATATCGGGTCTCGTACACAGCATGCCATACATTATGCTTCCTATGGCAGAAGCATAAGGCGTCCTTTTCATCTCCTCGATTTCACTAGGTGTTTGAGGACACATAGATTTCGAGAGACGAACCCCATGGGACATTGGCAAGAATCCCTTCTTGGATTCTTCCATGCTAAACCGTTTCATAACGGTGTATATGTACAGGCTTTGGGATAAGCCAAGCATCTTCCTTGCTCTATCTCTATAGATGCGTATTCCTAATACGTAAGATGCTTCTCCCAAATCCTTCATTGAGAAACGTGTGGACAACCATGCTTTCGTTTGTTGCAGCATTCCTACGTCATTCCCAATGAGTAGAATGTCATCAACGTAAAGCACTAAAAATATCACTGCCCTCCCACTAACCTTCTTGTATACACAAGGTTCCTCCGGATTCTTCTCAAAATCAAACTCTTTGATAGTTGAGTCGAACCTAATGTTCCAACTTCGGGATGCTTGTTTCAATCCATAAATGGATCGCTGGAGCTTGCAAACCTTTTGCTCACTTCCAGAAGATATGAAGCCTTCCGGCTGCGCCATGTAAATTTCTTCCTCAATGTCTCCATTAAGGAAGGCGGTCTTCACATCCATTTGCCATATCTCGTAGTCGTACCACGCAGCTATGGCTAGCAAAATCCTAATGGACTTCAGCATCGCGACTGGCGAAAAGGTTTCCTCATAGTCAACACCTTGCCTTTGAGTGTATCCTTTCGCTACCAATCTAGCTTTATAGGTCGACACCTTTCCATCCACTCCAATTTTCTTCTTATAGATCCACTTGCAGCCTATAGGAACAATTCCCTTAGGTGGATCTACCAAGGTCCACACCTTGTTGGAGTACATGGAGTCCATTTCGGATTTCATGGCAGTTAGCCAATGTCCCATGTCCGCATCCGATACGGCCTCATTGTATGTTCTTGGATCTCGTCCAAGATCAACATGATCTTCATCATTTTCGAGGAGGAATAACCTATCCGGCATTTTCCGAACTCTTTCGGATCTACGTACCGTAGGTTCAGGAGGTATATTAGTGGTTTGTTGTATTGGTTCGATTTCTTGTTCTTGCGTTTGAACTTCACTTTGTGGTTCTTGAACTACTTCAAGTTCTATCATGCTGCCCTTTCTATCGGATAGAAACTCCCTTTCCAAAAAGGTGGCATTTCTTGAAACAAACGTCTTTGCTTCTTTGACATAATAAAACTCGTATCCCATTGAGTCTTCGGGATACCCCACAAAATAGCACAAGTCGGATTTACTATCCAACTTATCTCCCACTAACCGCTTCACATAAGCGGGACAACCCCATATCCTAATATGTTTGTAGTTGGTTTTCCGGGAATGCCAAAGTTCATACGGTGTGGATTTAACTGCTTTGGTGTTAACTCTATTCAGCAAATACGCGGCATTACGAAGTGCATGACCCCATAAGTATGCCGGTAAGTTCGTGAACCCCATCATCGATCGAACCATATCTAATAAAGTTCGATTCCGACGTTCGGATACTCCATTAAGTTGAGGAGTTCCCGGTGGAGTCCATTGGGACTGTATCCCATTTTCTTTTAGATAGTCAATGAACTCGATGCTCAAGTATTCTCCACCACGACCGGATCGCAGCTTCTTAATACTTCGTCCGAGTTGCTTTTCCACTTCGTGTCTAAAATCTTTGAACCTTTCAAATGTTTCAGACTTGTACTTCATCAAGTATACATACCCATACCTAGAATAATCATCGGTAAAGGTAGCGAAGTAGTTATATCCACCCTTCGCACTAACACTTAGTGGACCACATACGTCTGTATGGATCAAATCCAAAAGACCCTCGGCTCGTTCCATTTTCCCTTTGTAGGGTGACTTGGTCATTTTCCCTTTAAGGCAAGATTCACAAGTTTGTAGTGATTTCACGTCCTCCAAAGAGAACAATCCTTCACTAACAAAATCGTTCATCCTTCTTAAAGAGACATGACCTAATCTAGCGTGCCAAAGTTGTGCGGGGTTTTGATCTATCTCCTTACGTTTTGCTGAATTTCACCTTAGGGGCCCCCACTACCTTCACCCACTTCGAACTTGCTGTTTGGAAAGGGAACTCTTTCCTTTCTCTTCTTTTGGGGAGAACTATTCTTTCCAGAAGTAACATCAATGAGAACAGACTTCTCTTTCTTATTGGTGGACTCGAAACTGATCAACATGTTCATTAACTCATCCAATGGAGGATCTAGTTTGTTCATGTTGAAGTTCACTATGAACGATTCATACGAACTAGGAAGAGACAACAGGATCAAATCCAACGAGAGCTCGGCCGGGAGGGTGACATCGAGATGCACTAGCTTTTCAAGGAGAGTGATCATTTTGAGACAGTGCTCGTGGACCGAAGTCCCTTCGCGCAGTCTCGCCGTGATCAACTCCTTTGTAGCAGCGTACCTCGATGCCCTAATATTCTCACTATACATGCTATCGAGATGAGCCTTTATATCGAAAGCATGCATGTGAGACTCATATTTCCTCGCAAGCGCGGGCTCCATGGCGGCTATCATATAACACCTAGCATGTGTGTCATCTTTCTTCCATGCTTCATAAGTTTCCTTTTCAGCATCAGTCGTTGTGGCAGGTATAGTGGCGGGAAGTCTCCTCGTTCAAAACATAGAGACGCCCCTCAACGGTTAGCACAAGCTTAAGACTACGCAACCAATCTAGGTAATTAAGGTCATTGAGTTTATTGTCGAGGATTGACATTATGGGATTCTTAGACATGATTATCTGAGAGGTATAGAGAAGAGGATTATTAGAGATTCGCGTTAAATGATTGTTACAATTAAATGTTTGGCCTTGTGTTATTTAATTGTTCTCCCACTAATTTTATCGAGTTCCACTTCCCTCTAGTAGACAAACGAGAAAACTGATTTTTCTTAATGGGCTTTAGGTCCAATAGACAAATATAACCCGTAGTTAATCTAGCCCGATTATATTTGCCCAAAGGTAGATCACAATCAATCATATCCACAATATGACCCTAAATTAATTTTCCTCACACTTGATAATGACCTAAGTTAATCTCGCGAATATCAAAATCGTCGTGTGTCAAGTCTGACCTACCAATCAAAGATGCTCATAGAACTTGATTATGCCAAACTAATGCAGTCCCTAGTTAATCTAGCCGACCACGTTAATTCAACATAACCCTTTTCTATGGCTACCTTCATCGCTATGTCAATTGAATTACAGCTTACTCTACCATAGCACTCCCCGCTAACACGGCTTACTGCACTATAGTAAAGGGCTACACATAATCCAACCGTTGGCAGAAGGAAAGAAATAACTCAACAGATTGGGTTTTTCTTTATAGCTTGAAATGATTCTTAATTAAATTAAGAATGAGGGATTTTTATTAAAATGTTTTATCTCATCAGAAGGTTTGGATTGGTCTATGTGATTCCTACATCTATGTTCTCTAAAGGTATATGGAAGCGCATATTGTCCTAAGAGGAACATACGACCTAATTTCATAATTAATTACATTAATTAATTATCGAGTTTTTCAAAATAATTATAGAACCTCAACTAGCATAAATCATTCAAATAATGTTGAGGTACTACTAATTAAGTTGAATTTATAATCAATATTATATATGTGTTCTATTAATTGAAATCAATTTAACAATTTAAATTAATTAATTAATCTAACACCTATTTACTAAAATAGATGATTGTCGATCCAATTATCTAATTGGGATTAATTGAAAATAATTTTCCAAAAATTAAAATCAATTTTTTTAAGTTTAATTTTAGAAATCTGAAATAATTTTTTTTTTTTTTTTTTTTTTCAGTGAACCGGTTCGGCCGACCGGTCTAACCGGTTCGGGCCGAAACGGTCCGGTTCTGCCCGGTCCAATTGACTCAAATCAGTGGGCCGGGTCAGTCGGACCGAGAACCGGTCTGACCGACCCGAATCCACTTGGATTCGGTCGATTGGATCGTGCACAACCATCGAACCGCCGGTTCGACCGGTTCGATCCGAACAAATTAAAAACCGACATTTAAAAATAATTTCAGATCCGATTTTCCAATTTTAAACAATTTTAAAGCTGGAAAAATTCTAAACAATATTTCAAAAATATTTTAAACTTACGAAAACTCCCAATTACATAATACAACAATCGCTACTTTAATAAATCGAACATGCATAAAATTATAGCATATTAAAACGAACGCAATTAATTGCGCAACGAGCTCTGATACCACTGTTGGGTTTCGGGCACGTGTACGCAGCGGAAAACAAAAATTTAATGCGATTTAAACGACTTTAAAGCACATAAGCACATGCCCGACAAATTAAAATCAATTAATTGCGTACCTTTGCGCTTCCAGCGAAATTAAAACAACATACATGCTAATTAATTTAACCGAATTTAAATCAATTAACATACTCGCGTTTAAACCAAATAACATGCTCGCAATGATTTAAAACGATTACACATAATCACATAAAATCATACGACAGCAAACATGAATATATATAGCGTTTAAACGAAACAAGAACTTCGAGTTCGTGTGTTTACCTCTTGAAGCGTGAGGTAGAAGCGTTGAGCAAGTCGAGATTGCTACGGAAACCAATCCGTACAATCGGGGCAGCAGCGGTGCAGCGGCAGCGGCGGTGAGATGGCCACGGCGGCGCGTGAGTTTCACGCGCGGTCTTCCGGGGCGGCGCGTGGGGCAGCGTGCGGCTTCGGCTCGTGCACTGCTCCTCGATTCTTCGATCTTCGGTCTTCCTCCTCTCGGATTTCACCTCGTATACTTCGATCTACTAAACACGTGGCACTAGACACGTAATAGTTAGAATAACGGAAGAAAAAGAGAAGGAAAGAAGCTACCAAGGTGATCGGCCGGTGAACGGCCGATTCCGGCGAAACGGCGGCGTTGACGGCGGTGGTGGCCGCGGGAGAAAGAGGCCGAGAGAGAGAGGTGGACGGCTAGGGTTAGGGTTAGGTCTTGTGTTTTTGTGCAAGGCCTATAAATCAAGTATTTATAGTCCCTTGCATAAAACCCTAACGGGCTTAAGTTGGACCGGGCCCAACAGCTTAAGCTCGTTAGTTCCTTTACTTGCTCGTCTCTCTCAATTCAATGATCGGAAAATTGTAACAATTACATATTCGGATTCATTATAATGTCCTCGTCATTACGAGTGCCATCTTTCATTTTCCAACTTTCCAAAAGTGGAAACCCTAGTTCAGTGCACTTTCTAAATTTGGAAACTTCCCGATTTAGAAAGTTCACTAACACGTTCGCCTATTCTTTTCCTTTTCTTATTCTCATTCGTAATTCCAAATTACGAATGTTGGACTCAATCGTATTGACTTCCAATTATGCAAAGATAAACTATTTTATCTCTGACCGTTTATTCAAAGATCTCATGTGCACGAGCAGTGTGACCCTCGATGGTTCAGGTGTAAGCTAGCCGTGGGCCCACAACTCTTTGTGGTCAAAACTCGTCCCTTAGAGTTACGATTAAGATGAAACTCGTTTCACCTTAATCACCCAACGAATCAAGATTGGCGTCTAGCAACTACGCGTCATGATTCCCTAGATACAAATGAAGTGCCTGCAAGAACCTTCAGATATAGTTAACGTACAGTACGGTCCCTTCGATTCATATGTCCCGATTGAACTAGAGGCATTGGTTCATCGAGACCTCTTTATATGTTCAATGACGGTGCGATCGTTCTAAGTATTGTAATCGTCACGTGCATGACTTAGAGAATCAAATCCTCTAATCATCACTTAGTCAGCTCTGGCCAGAGACTTAGAATGATTACAAACTATCAGAACACACAGGACATCCAAGACTATTCTAGCGATCGAATCCCCGACTACAATGCACAGACCTCCCACTAGATTTCGGACTGCACGAACACTGGCCCTTGGGATGGTCCTCGGCGGAACTCAGGGACAGGTCACGATACAGCTGGTCCTCTAGTGAAGTCACGGTGATGTCTAGGTCATAAGGACTAATGGTGTACAACTATACCATAGATATCTCTACTCGATTATTGGGAACCACTTAGAGATTTCTAGGGTGAGGGAGTTCAGCGAACTCGTCAACTTACGAGCACCCACTTATGTATGCCGATATCACAATACCGTTTACTGATGAGATGCTGTACACATACACTAAGTTCTAGTCTTAATGGGAAAGGCCGATATCCTCATTAGTGGTGTAACCCTTCGACTAGGAACATGTTTAACAGTTATAATACTTAAGTAAATATCTCACGATCCTAACGATCAATTACTAGTACTTGTAATAACTGTAAGGACTATATCTATGCTTGTGACAAAGGGACAAAGATATAGAATGCCAAGGTGTTTTATCATTAATACGAATAAAGGTTCGTTTATTACAATAATAAATACGAAAGACCACAGCCACATGTTGGCTTGTTGGTCACCTACTCTAACAGATGATTGGCGCTCGTCGTTGAAGACGCAGTGGATTGACGGCTATGAGGATGAGACATGAAAAAATCGTTGTTGTAATTGATGTTGGTGAAGGTATTTGAATTTTTTTCTTCTTTTTTATTTATTATTTTTTTATGTTGGTTTTGACAAATAACTTGAATCGTTTCGGTTTTTTTTTTTTTTTTTTTTTTTTTGTGGACATTAAAATCCTAATTTCTATTTTCTGTCTATGAATTATTTAATTTTTTTATTTTATTCTTGTTAGGGATTAGTTGAATAGTGTTTGTGGCAGCGGTGTGGTGACGATGGGGAGAGAGATTTAGGGTTTTTTTTGTGGATTGGGCGGAAAGCGGCGCGTGTAGAGAATTTCGTGCAGGCTGAAACCTTAATCGACTATGTACATATTCATAGTCGATTAAGCTAATCGACTATGTTCTGGTAGTCGGTTAAGGTTGATCGACTCCAATTTTTTTTACTTTTTTTGGATTTTTCGTTTATTGATTTTAATTGTGTATAAATCAATTATAATGTTTCTATATTTTTTGTTTTTGTAATATATAGTTGATTTGCATTTTTTCGCAGTTGAAATTTGTTATTTTTAGTAGCAGATTCTTAATCTTTTATGCTCTGGTAGTCGATTAAAGTTGATCGATTCCAATTTTCCTTTTTTTTTTTTGTTTTTTTTTGTTTATTGATTCCAATTGTATAAATCAATTATAATTTTCTTATATTTTTTGTTTTTTTTGTAAAACATAGTTGATTTTGCATTTTTTTGCAGTTTTGATTTGTTATTTTTAGTAGCAGACTTTTGATCGACTATGCTTCATCATAGTTGAATAATATACTGATAAAGAAAAAAAATTAAAAACCAAAAAGAAGAAATTAAAGAATTTCCTTAATCGACTATGAAGCATAGTAGATTAAGGCTAATCGACTATGCTCCATAGTCGGTTAAGAAAACTGGTACAGAAAAGAACGGACATTTTTTAGGTGATAGGCGCCCGACGGTGGAACGTCTATTGCTCCACTTTCTTAGTCTAGTGGCAAGCGCGTTGATAAGTTGTGAAGAGTTTAACCATAAATAATCTCTTAGCCAGCCCATCAAATAAGTGGACCGAATGTCTCAGAATAGTAGTGACCCTCTTGTTGGATGAGGAATTCTCCTTTGGATAAGCCTCGAATCTGTGAGTTTGCACCAGAGAAAGCTAATTTGAGATAGGAAAGGTGAAGAATTTCCCTACTAGACAGGACATGGAAAGATTCAGGCATAATATCCGATTCCCCTTAACTCATATCTATCAGCTCCATCGCATTTTGGCTTTAGCTGATTCGATTTGCTCACCGAAGGAGGCGGGAAGCTACCGCTTCTAGAATGGAAGCACTACAACTCGATCCAAGGCTGCAACGATACCTATGATTCATTTCTATCTCTTGGAACACACCTCTCAAGAAGATGCGTTTTAACCCAACCTGTGGTAACGAAAAGAACAAAAAAAATTGCTGAGCGCGTGACCCAGTGATGATGTGGCGGGCGGGGCAAAGCTGGAAAACATATTAGCTCAAAATGGGTGTGGGCGTCTCTCAAATGGAGTGAAATATTTTGGACCTCTCTCCATTAATAAAAGTAATGAGGTGGTTTCCTAAAGAGCCCCTATAAATTAAGGGGTTTTTATGCATAATTCCCTAACCAACCATCTTTATTAATCTAGGTTTATGGGCTATATTCTGGCGTTGACTTTTGTGAGTGTTTTTTTTTATACGTCCGCCGCTAAACGTCGACCGTAATTGTTCTGTCATTAACGGTAAGTATATTGTCAGTAACAATAAATTAACGTAATTATACTCTCACTAACAGTACATTAACGTAATTGTACTACAATTGACAATACATTTATGTAAGTGTAATGTCGTTGACAGCACAATTAGAGTCCATGATATATATATATATATATATATATATATATATATATATATATATATATATATATATATATATATATATATATATATATATATATATATTTATTTCGTACACTTTTTGTTTGAAATGGATATTAGAGAGGAGCATGAAGAGATCTTGTTGGTTTTGGAAGAAATAATTAACATTATTCCTTATGGCATGTTATGGGGCTTATCGTAAGTTAAAAGAAGGTCGCACAATTCGTAATCGTTTAGTGCGTTCTTATATTTCTTATAGTTTGAAGGCTCGAGTACTCGATCAATTTGTGAAAATTAATAGGTTGATTCACGGTAGTGATGTACATTGTTTTAGTAATTTGCGTATGTCTAGAAATGGATTTGTCTGACTATGTTTTCTAATTCGGACTTTTGGTGGCTTAGTTGATACACAACATGTAAAAGTTAATGAATGATTGCTATTTTCTTGCATATATCGGGACATCATACAAAAAATAGGATTGTAATGTATAATTTCAACAGATCCGGGTACACGGTATGTAGGCACTTCGATCGTGTTCTAAATGCTATAATCAAGCTATACTCGTTATTGATTGTGAAGCCAAAACCTATTGATGAGGGGTGTACAGACATCCGGTGGAAACCGTTTACACATGTTGTGTACTTTTATGTATGTTTAGTATCTTGCAAACAAACTGATGTGAAACTTGTTGGTTTCAATGTGTAGAGATGTTTAGGAGCATTAGGTGGTACTTATGTAAGGGTTAGGGTTGCTATAGAAATCGAAAGGGAGATATCTCAGTCAATGTGCTAGGTGTTTGTCATGCAACCATGCGTTTCAGTTATATTTTTAACTGGGTGGGAGGGTTCTGCTGCTGATAGTAGAGTCCTAGATGCCGTTTGTAGACCTAATGGTTTGCGAATTCCTTATGATATTGAACCTCCCCAAACCTCTTTTAATATTTTCGAACATATATGTGATTTCAAATCATTTTTTATTGTGTGGGATTTACAGAAAATTAGTACCTTTGCAATAATGGCCAAAAGATGTTTATGGGAAACTTTGCAACCTCGAACATTGTATGCATAGGAAAGCTTATTTTCAAGCTCACCTCCGGGAATAAGCTTACTTTGGTGAATGTGCTGTATGTTCCAGACATCCGTAAGAATTTAATATCCGGAACGCTGCTTACTAAGGCTGGTTTTAAGTTATTTTTTTAGGCAGGGAAACTAATTCACACCAAGAATGGGTTGCTTTATAGGGAAAGGCTGTGTTGATAACGGCCTTGTTAAGATGAATGTAATGACGCTTGTTCACAAGCTTGATGATAATAAAATTACCACTTCTATGTACTTGATAGAGTGTTCTAAATTATGGCATGTTAGATTGGGACATGTGAATTTTAATACACTTAAGAAGTTAATAGAGTTAGAATTACTACCTCATTTTAAATCCGATTCTCAAAAGAAATGTGAAACTTGTATAGAACCAAAAATGACTAAGTTATCATTTCCTTCCGTGGAAAGAATAACCGAACCTCTAGATTTAATTCACAGTGATATTTGTGATTTCTAATTTGTTGAAACTAGAGGAGGGAAGAAATAATTTATCACATTTATTAACGATTGCACTAAATATTTTTATGTGTTTTTGCTAAGGAGCAAAGACGAGGCCTTGGAAGCTTTCAAAAGCTATAAAGTTAAAGTTAAGGTTGAAAATCAACTTGGAAGAAAAATCAAAATAGAGGTGGAGAATATGGTGCTACATTTGATGGGTTATGTTCTCAAACAGGCACTATTCATCAAACTACGACACCTTACTCACCTCAATCAAATGGTGTTGTTGAACGCAAAAAAAAACGAACTCTTAAAGAAATGATGAATGCAATGTTAATAAATTCGGGTTTACCGCATAATTTATCGGGGGGGGGGGGGGGGGGGGGGGGGGAGCACTTCTCTCAGCTAATCATATTCTTAATAAGATTCCACACCGAGAAATGGGCCGACAACCCATTGGATTCTCCTTACCACCCGAAGCCCATCTCGAATGGTCCAGTTGGTTTGAACTGGTGCGGCCGAATGAGTGCAAACCAATCGGCTCAACTCGAAATGGTGCAACCGATTCGGCCATACGCCTCCTTAGCCGAAACAGTGCAAGTCTCGGGCCAATCGGTGGGTATTTGTACATTTTTCTCCACATGCCACTACTTTTCAAATATTATAAATAGACCTCTGTTTTCCCATAATTACTCACTTTCCTCCGAAATCCTTCTACATCTTTCTGCATTTCTAGCCTACCCTTTCCTGATTCTCTCGAAAAGTTCTACACAAAGTACAATTCTTTGTGCTTTGAATTTGGAGTGCTGTTATTCCAAGTTTTTGCCGTTGCATTTTGGGAGACGATTTCCACTCAAACCGTTAGCACCATTGCGGGGAAATTCGTCTTAAGGACAGAGACAACTCGCCTCGGCAAATTCATTACAAGCAGATTTTCGACAACATAATATTAGATAAATATGTATTCTTAATTGTTACGGACAAACATAAATGCTCGTACCATGCATCATAAGTCGTTTCCTTTCTATAAGGATTGGCTCGAAATCTTTGGTAAGGACAGAGCAACTGGGGAAAACGTGGAAGATTTTGTTGATATGGCACAAACCATGGGAGATAAAGAGGGCATATATAACGAAGGTGGTGGTGATTATGTGCCAGAGATGCCATTTAATTTACAAGAAGAAGCCAACGAGTTTCAGTCCAACAATTTGGGTCAAAGTTCCACCAGCACTAAAATGAAGTCCTCGAACAAGCGCAAATTTGAAAATGACCCCTTTGACGAAAAATTCTTCGCAGTAATGTCTACTTTCTCCGAACAAACTGAAGGGCGTTTGAGCGAAACCGTCAAGAGGATAGGTTTCGAGCAGGATCGCACGGCAAGAGCTCGCAAAGAAGTGTACGATGCACTTAAAAACATGAATTTTCTTGGGGTTGAAGAAAAAATACGCGTTGTGAAATTACTTGTGAAGAACACGGAGGAGCTGGACTTGTTCTTCAGTTTACACAAAGCAGAAAGAAGCATATATGCTCGTATGATTGCCAGAAGAAAATTTAAAATTTAGTGTTTAGTAAACTAATAGGTTGTAAGAATGACCTGTTTCTCAATTATGCTTTAAACTTTTTTTTCCAGACTATGAATTTGAAGTTTTGGAAGACTTGGGTATGTAAAATTTGAAGTTTGTTAGAATCCTAAAATTACTACGATGTATAATATTTCTAAGATTTATTAAATTAAATTTTATTAGCGTATTCAATTAATTAATTTATGACTATGTTATAAATTTATTATTGTTATAATTTATAAATTATATATGTATTTTGTATAAAAAATTTCCTATATATTTATTAAATATTTAACTTCAAATGTAAACCTTGTCAATGCAATGCTGCAGCTCAATTGGTCGTGCATTAAAGAATTCTACGGAGGTACAGGGTTCGAGTTCTTACTGAGATTTTGAATTATTCCTAATTTTCCTTGTCATATTTCAATTGTTTTATAAAATGTTGAATATATGGGTATTTTTTAATATTTAAAAAAAAATCTCCTAATATAACATATATTTTCCTATTAGTAACTTTAATTAATTTATTTACCATTTCTTTAATATTAAATATTATATAAATTATTTAAAAATTCAAAATCTGCTAATGAAATGTACATTTTGTCACTTGCAACTTTAATATGTTTACCACTCCTTTAATATTTTCACCAATTTTATGTAAATATTTCCTAAATTTGCCCTAAAATGGTAAAATAATCCCTTTAAATTTAAAATTTTTAAAGATATTTTTATTATTTAATGTGTACAATATTTTTTTTTTAAATCGGGGGCGCTGCCCCCGAACCCCGTAAACTATTAGCCAACCATTATATTTTGTACTATATTTAATTTCGAACACCCTTGGCAAAGATCCTAGATTCGCCACTGTATGTATATAGCTTGTCTTATATACCAAAATATGATCTTATACTTGCTTATCTTACATATTTTTTATTAGTAATGTAATGTGTTCAAAGTTAGATAATCTATAAAGAACCATTAAATAATCGTTGGCAAAATATGGTCCTTATACATTACCAACACAACAACACCACCACCACTTAAACTTAACGGATAATTTGACAAAACTCCCCCATTACACAAGTCTCATTACAATGAGTCCAATTTTATTTTACATTTTTAAAATAAATCCAAAACAACTTTTATTAATTCATAACACTTAATTATCACCATTGTACCCCTAACTAAGAAATAATGTATATTTAATTTATAATTAAAATATATATAATATATTTGTCATATATTATATACGTCTCTCTTTCTTGTACACACAGAATACACACGCACAACACACGCACACACACACACAACTGCCATTATATTCGCACATAAGCACAAGTTTCTCCATTGTTGTGGGGTCGAAAAAAACAGAGATTCAACTACACAATTAATAAAATAGAGAGAGATTCAAATACACAATTCAAAAGCACAAGTTTCTCCATTGTTGTGGCGTCAAAAAATAGAGATTAAAACCCGAGGGGCAGGAGCATGCGGGACTATTCAGGAAACGCCATTAGTACATAAACCAATCTTTTCACAAACGAATGGAATTCGACATGTATCGATAGGGCAAACAAACTCGTGTTTTTGTGCAACCCCTGAGAAGCAACTGATGATGAGTCCCCCATTTATCAAGAAGTCAAAATTGTAATTACAAAGTGGTTTTCATTAATTACATGGTGGATTTTCGTAATGGAATTCGTTAATTATACAGTGATTTTCGTTAATGACAGAGTGGTTTTCAATAATTACTAAGTGGTTTTTGTTAATTGATAAGTTTTTAGTGAATTTTTGTAATGGAATTTGTTAATTACATGGTGATTTTCGTTAGTTACAGAGTGCTTTTCATTAATTACATAGTGGATTACGTCAATATTAATGTGGATTATGCTTATTTTATAGTAATTTTACTTTAATTTCATAATGGTTTTCGATAAATTTAGAGGTTTTCGATGTGTACGTAGTGGATTTCAATTTTTTTTAAATATAAACCATTTAAAAAAGTGAAATAAAAAAAACCAATTTTTTGTTTTAAATTGATATAAAAAAAACTATTAAAAATAAAAACTTAAACCGAAATGGCCTGACATGGGAGATAATTGGGGGATTGTGTAGGGAGAAAATAGGGGGATTTGCATATCTACCAACAAATTAATGAATATTTTAAAATAATATAATATGGTAATTTTTAGTAATATTAAATAGGGGTATTGTGGATAATTCCAAATAATTGGGTTTATAACAAATATCAATTATAAAAAATAGATTTATCAAGAAGTCAAAATTGAATGAGGGGTGTTTGTCATATAGCTCCTAAACTTAAACGACAACAACAGACAACAGACAACCACAAATCAATACCCCAATCTAGAATATTAACTTGTAAATCAGTGAGTTTGACTCAGACGAGCTGCGAAAGTCCATATTTGGTGAACCAATGTCTCCATCATTCCATGTTCGAAGACTCAGTTTCACTAACTTCCGACGGCTCCGCATAACGTTCACCATCATTGTCCTCTTGCTCCTCGTCTATCGGCATCACGCAGGCTGATACCCTTCAAGCAAATAGTTCCACATCTCATTGTCAATGGAATCATCATGGTCGCTTGAGATGTTGATGTAATCAGGAGGCATCTGTGGCGGCGCACTATCGCGCTCAACGGGGGGCTTTTCTTCAAAGATGTCCTCAGATGAAGAGTCAATGTTAATGACATCGTCATTCTTTCATCCGAAAGTGTGTTTTTGTTGGAGAAAATGAAGGAATTTTTTCCATTCTAGTTTATCCCAACGGGTTGTATGCACAACCTAGTTTGAAACGCTAGGAAGAAAAAAAAGCTGCAAGTTAACTTAACAATAAAAAATAAGTAATAAAAGTTATAAAGAAAAACAGTGGACTTACATAGAAGATATCATCCCATCTGGACCGAGTGGCATGTACGAAATTAGTTTCTTCATCATACTCAACACACGAAAAAGAAATGATGGCTTTAAACATGTGGTACCTCATTTTCATCAACTTCATCTTGTTTTCACACTGCTCACACGTAAATGAAGTTCCAAACTCTTTGTTGATGGTTCCAAGTTCGCGAAGAATCGTAGTGCTGTTGTTTGATCCCCACCAAAAGTTTCCTTGCTTAGCATCGTCTACCACAACTTCAGTGAAACACTGATCAACACGCCAAGTCCATTCTCTATCGTAGAAGAAGGCATCTTGTTTAATTCTTGGGACTGGGGCCATTTTTTATGTTTGTATTTCAATCGAGGAAATTTAAATATAACTGCTGTCTTTGGAAAAAGAAATGGGGTCAATTTATAGAAGTTGGAGGGTTGGTAGGTTATCTTTCACTTAATGCTTGCACAGGTGAAATGATTAGTGATGCTGCTCAAATGCCAATTGGGCAACCCAAGAGTCCTTGAGCCCACAAAGGTAGAGAATGCCGAGAGTCACTGCCACGTGTCCGAGGTAGTCGAAGGGACTGCTCCGTTCGATAACCTACAAAACAATTGAAACACTAGATGACACACCGAGTTTGGCCCGACGATTATCCTCCGACGCTCAAGTCAGAAGATGTAATAATATAAGCAAATAATAATAATTAATTGCCAAATTAGAGTGTACCTTCCTATGTGAAATGAAACATACATTTATAGGTGGATGAATAGGTAGAGTTTCATAGAAATCCGATATGGGACATTGTGTTGTCATTTAAGGGTAAAAAGTAATCTAATTGAGTTTTCACACACAATTAGATTAATTAGGGCAATTTGGGCATAATCTTAATTTAGGTTTATGGG
This sequence comes from Erythranthe guttata, assembly GCF_056151865.1. Taxonomy (NCBI): domain Eukaryota; kingdom Viridiplantae; phylum Streptophyta; class Magnoliopsida; order Lamiales; family Phrymaceae; genus Erythranthe; species Erythranthe guttata. The sequence goes on along the minus strand of NC_142535.1, from coordinate 5,479,506 downwards.
CCTAATTATGATTAGACACATCATTAAGCCCCCCCACTTCCAAGTTGGGTCATGGGCTTGTGAGCCTACTTGAAAGTAATATATAAGCCCTCCCATGCACTTGTAGGGTTTTTTTTTTAGGTTTCTTTTTCCAGAATTGTGCTAGCGAGATTTAAGGATACTTGGCAAACTTCCAAATGTATAAATATCTTTTTCAAATCCTCTATTTTTCTTTATTTTAATCATTGTGTGGTTGGCTAAATCCGTTGTTTGTTGTTTGGAGTTTTGAAATCGCGCTTGACAAAGGCGTAGAATTTCGATGTCGGGTCTAAAGTTGTTGGATGAGTCTAGTGATGAATTATCTGGAGTTAATTCGGATTCCGGTAATTTTGAAGTTGAGAATTCTAAAAATCTTGATGGTCGAGATGAAAGAGGGCGAAATTTGGAGTCCGGGAGTACCAATTTTTCGAAATTCAGAGTTGTGAGCGAGAAGTTATGGGCGAAGCAGTGTAAAAGTGCAGTTTTCGAGAAAAGTGACAAAACTGGCGGCTTGGGCACGGAAAAATGTGCAGGGAAAGTGGCCGTGACGTCAGCCCTAGGTGGCATGATGTCACGGCGTCTTGGGAAGCATGGACGCGCAGTGCAGAGTGAGTCAACTAGGTCGGTCTCGGCGAGACGGGTGGCCGAGTCGACTCGGGTGGATGAGTCACCTCGGTCTGCATGGCTGACTCGGTCGAACGAGTCGACTCGGGCGAGTGGGTCAACTCGGTCAGCCGAATCGGGCGGGTCAACTCGAGCGGTAGTGGAGCGTGACGTCAGCATGACGTCACGCGGTAACGGGGGGAGGGTGCCGCGCGCGTGGAGAGCGTGGCGCGAGTGGGCGGAGAGAGCGTGGGGCGCGTGGGGGGCGTGAATTTTGCTGCTGGGAGCTGTTCCGCGCGTGTGCGCGTATCCGGCAGCTCGGCGGCGCGTGGGGGGCACGTACAGGGGCGTTCCGAGCCTGTTTTTTCCGCCGAACGTCGTGTTTCAGCTGCCAACGACGATGTGGTTCCGGAGTTTTGTTCCGTGGAGTTAGAATCTAGTGATCCTGAAACTTGGGCGTGGTCTCGACATATTAATGTATTTGGGACGAACCGAAATCTAAACAAATCCGTGCGCCGTGAGTCAAAGAAAAGACTTGAACCCGAGGTTGACGAGAGCTTCTTGATTGATGAGGAGGAAGGACCAGTCAACCTTTATGGCGGTACTTCTCTTGGAGAAAATTTTGAAATATTTTCCCAATTAAATTTTGATTCTTCCTTTAGAGTCGGTCAACTTCCCGAGATTTTCGATCATCTACGTGTCGATCGTGCTATTGAGATATTGGTTCCGGGTGAGGGAGGAAGATGTTACGCACCTCCTGATGGCTACTTTACGGTATACCTTGCTTCATTTTTGGTGGGATTCACTTTGCCACCCGACCCAGTTCTTGTTTAAATTTGTCGCGATCTCAAGGTAAGGCTTAGCCAATTAACGCCGAACGCATTTCTCTACTTCAAAGGATTCTGCCATCGCTCCGAGTCTGAGGGTTTTTTAAATTCGGCGAATTTATTTCACTCTATGTTTCTTGTGAAGCCGCTTAGGGACAAAGCTCCTAATTTTCATTTTCATCCTCGGTCGAAATGCAAGTTTTTGAAGAAACATGATAATAAGTGGGGGAGCTGGAAAGAGTGGTTTCTATACGTGCGGAATGATTGGGAAGTTCCGTCTGTATGGGATGAAGTGCATCCCGTTGAGTGGAGTAATGAATATTCTCGATTTAAAATGGATTGTATCGGAATGTGTTTTTTTGATTATTGCTTCGACCCTTTGACTTTAGTTTCTAAGGGTAGAGGAGTTACGATATATTGACTGCTCCGTTATTTTTATTTTTAGTCTTCTTGAAGCTAATATTTTTGTATTTGTTGTTTTCGTGTTCTGTAGGTGAGACGATGAGCTATAATGACTTCAAACGTCGTTGCATGAACAATGGATCCTCGAAGCCCGTGTCTCGAAACACACCTCAGGCCTCGAGGCCCGTGGCGAGGGAGTCGGGAAGGGGCACTGCTGAGGATCGAAGTAGTGGGAAAAAGACAGTCCATGGGGTGGGATCGTCGCGTGGTTCGGAGGTGGCTGTGAAGAAGAGCGCTGGAGTCTCGGATCCCAAATCCGTCGACAAAGGTCGACATGCTATTGTGAGTGCACCCCCGCTGCCGTTGAGTGAGCTCAAGACGCCCTCCGTTTCTGGGGATACCCGTGTCGCCCCTATCGCCGTGCGTGAAAAAATACCTCGCACCTTAGGAGCTGAGGAGTTGGTGTTACCGCCCGTTAATGCGTGGAAAGATAATTTTGTTGCTGGTGTTGATAGGACGCAAAATGGCGGTTCAGTGTTTGACGTTCTTGATAGTGCCTTGGCTGTGGAGAAGGTAATGGGTTTTCCGACGGAGTTTGATTCGACTCGTCTGGCCGGGAAACCTCTGGATGATATGATCGAAGGGTTGGCTGCCTCCTTTGCTCGGGTTAGTACCGTATTCGTCGCGCATATCTATATTTGATTTATTATTATTATTATTAATCATAATAATTCCTTTTTTTTTTTTTGGCTATGACTTTCGTGCCCTTGATTATTGATCGCGGGAGGGGGTTGGAGGCTGAGCATGCCAAGATGCAAGCAGAGAAAATGAACGTTAATTCATTGTATGCGGGTGTTTAGGGTGTCAATGCCTCCCTTCGCTTAGAGATTGAAAGTTTGAAGAAGTCTCTTGACGAAGAAAAAGGGAAGCTAGGTGCCTTGGAGAAAAAGAGTCAGAGCTTCTCAACCCGTGCGGACAAGGAAAAATCAAGTCGTGTAAAGGCCGATGCTAAGGTTAAGGAGCTAAGCAAAGATTTGGATAATGAAAAGACTGACACGCTTACTTTCATGGAAGCTCATAGGGGGTCGGATGACGTCTTGAACACGCCTTTGGGTTTGATGGTGGTCGACAAGTTCTTAGGGAGCGAGTCTTACACCGAGATTTGGGACAATTATGCTAGTGGATTCTTTGCAGAGATCGTGCAGGATATTCGTGGTCAAGTTCGTGCTACGAAGCTTGTCCTTGAGGCTATCATGCGGTAGATAGAGCCAAGCGTTTTGGAACTTGAGCCAGAAATTGGGGCGGAGAAAATTGGCGCCCTGGTTGAAGGTGATGAGTTTAATGAGATGCCTGAGGTTGCTGGAGCTGAGGACGCAAGTGTTGACCCGGCTACCTAGTAGTGCAGTCGTTTATTAGTTTTTACTCACTTGAGAGTAGTAGTATTTCCTTTATGAATTATTTTTAAGACTTTTGTCTTTTTTCTTTATTTTTTTTATTTTTTTTATTTGCACGTATTTGCTTTATAAATGGACTTTTATTTTTATGTCCTTTCAATTTCGCAATTTTCGTGCTTTTTGGTACTTAGTGGATGATCAGTCCCCTACGTTTTTTATGTAGGGGCTCCGCAGTTTTGCCATTTTTTCTTCATTTAGCGTTGCGGAGTCCTTGAGAATTTGATTTCTCTATCAATTTAAGCACTGGGGAGTGAGATAACAAAGCTCGAGTTGGCTAGACCCTCATGATCCTTGTTATCTTTCCCTTTAGCTTTAATCAATGATATATTTTTTTTGTTTGAGCGTCGTGAGGTCACTTTTTGAAACAAGTACTGCATAATAATAATAAAAATAATAATGAAATTAAAATGGAATAAAATATTGAATTGAAATGACAAAAAGTAGAACGGTTGTGGATTGGGATGGGCAATATGCCTCCAGCTAAAGCATTTTATTTAACATTATGTGGCAAGCGATATGCCGCCAACTTATTACATAATTTCAAGCATTGCGGCGAGCGGTATGCTCCCGACTTATTCCATAGTTCAAGCATTACAGCGAGCGATACGCTCCTGATTTATTATTGGAAAAAAAAGTTGCACGCTTGAGGTGCTAAACGAAATATTTCTTCAAGTTCCCTATCACTTTTTCTTTGGAGGAAATCTACGAGTTTCGCCTCTGTTTCGGGCTCAAGGCTGGTTCCTACTCTGAGTAGTTTATCTTGATCGCCCGTAATCAACTCTACACTTTTCAATTCTTCTACTGTTGCGAGTCTCGTGCCGCTGGCCTCTTGATTGGTCGAGGGGGTGAAGAGGTTGTCTTTAACACCCATCACCCATTTTCTCTTTAGGAAATTTTGGAGTGTCATCCCTTCCTCCCACTTGCTTTCTGTTCCGAAGTTCAGGTGCCCCAAAGTATTCGCATAACATTCTCGAGCTACGCGTTGATCTCCTACGGCTTCTCCAATTCCGCTAGTCGTAGAAAATTTCAACTTCATATGATATGTTGACGGGATTGCTCTGAAGAGGTTCATACTTGGCCGCCCCAAAATCACGTTATATGTTGATGGTGCCTTGACGACCAAGAAGTTCACCGTGTTTGTTGCCCGACATGGAAATGGGCCCAAAAACAAGACTAGGGAAATTTCTCCCAAAGCTTCGACGGCGTGTCCTGCAAAACCCATAGGGGTGTTTTCACGGGTGCGAGTTTCGCATTGGCTATCCCTAGCTTTTCGAAAGCACCGTAATATATAATATCAGCCGAGCTAACGTCGTCTACCAAAATCTTCTTCACTAAGTAATTAGAAATTGATGCAGAAATGACCAACGCATCGTTGTGTTCACCACGTGGTCCCTCGAGATCGTCGTTGCTAAATGTAATCTCTGGGTTTGGGTGGTGAACATGGTAAACATGTCCTGTCGGACGTTCTGTCGTAGAGTACGAGCCTCCTGCAACCCGCGTTGACGCGCGACGTGCGCTTGGGGTGTCACCACTCGACGGTCCTCTGGAAATGACTGCAATTATTCCTTGAGTCGGAAGATTGTCATCCTCCCGATCTTTCCGAGGATTGGGATGTTATCCTTTCTGCTGGAAGTGGGGTTTATTTTTGAATTCCTGGTGTCGCGGGGTATCCACGAATTCTCCCAGATGTCCTTTCTTAACGAGTCTCTCGATTTCCTGCTTAAGTTGAAAGCATTCGTCGGTAGTGTGGCCCCGATCTCGATGGTACTCGCAGTACTTTTCCGATTTTGCCTTTTCGAATTTTCTTTCATCTGTCTCGGGGGTTGGACTAAACCTTTCTGCTCCGTTACCATCCATACTTCCATGAGTTTTGCTTTTAAGGGAGTGAACTTTGGATAGGTAGGGGCGTGGTTCGAGCGTCCTGCTTCTTTCCTTTTTGTATCATGGCGCTCTTCTTCGCGCCTCCTCTTCACAGGGAGCCCCATCTCTACAGGCTCCTCTATCCGGATAAATTTCTCCGCGCGGTTCAGAAGTTCCTCCAGAGTTTGCGGGGGTCGGCCTGCGATGGATTCTTGGAAGCGAACATGCTTCAAATTATATTGCAGTATATCGGCTAGTAGGTCATGGTTAACATTGGGCACCTCGTGCACAACTTTGACGAACCGTTGTACATAATCCCTTAACGGTTCTCCTTCCCGCTGTTTGACTTTGAAGAGGTACGATCCGGTTTTGGCGTATCTCTTGTTGATGGAATACTGGCTAAGGAAACGTTCTGATAGTTGGCCTAGACCATCCAAGGATCCTGCAGGCAGACCGTTGAACCAAGTTTGTGCTTGATCAGTTAAGGTAGTTTGGAAAATTTTGCAGTAGGCGGCGTCACTGAGGCCGTAAACGTCGATCTTAGCGAAGAAATTGTTAAGGTGATCCTGGGGATCTCCGGTTCCATCAAATTTGGGCAGATTGGGGATCCTAAATTCGAGCGGTAAAACTTCCTCCATAATGGCCGGAATAAAGGGGCTTATTCGGGCGGGAATCATTCCAAAGAGAGCGGCTGTTGACCTCGTAGTTTCTCGCTGTGGACTTCTTGAATTACGATCGTTAAAATTCTCGCGATGTCTTCTCGTCTCTTCAGGTTGAGAGTATCTACTTCCATGCTCGTCTTGAGGGGAGTTGCCTTGGCAAAAGGAACGTCCTCGATGTCTATCGTATTGAGGCTCATGGCGTGGAACACCTGACCGAGAAGATCCACTTCTCTCTCGGCGGTCTCGCGTCTCTCTCTCCCTTGAGGGAGCCCGTTGCCTTAGGGGGCGTGGTTATCGACCACGTGCTTCTCTTCGAGGGGCCTGGTCCGAGGCTGAGCTATGCTGATGCGACTGGGGCTGAGCATATCTTCGGGGAGCCCGTTCTGAAGAAAGGCTTCGATCGTTGAGCGACACCCTTTCCTCAGAGTCGTGGAGCTCTACGATGGGCGGGGTCACATGGACGTGAGGGGGATCCGTAGGATCGCTTTCTGACAGATTCGACCCAAGCTGTTGCCTTGGCCGCGGTCTCGTCCATCATGGCTTGCAATTCTTTCGCCGTCATCTGGATGATCGACACTGAAGGCCCCGTAGTGTTGGTTGCTCCCGCCGTCCTCTTTCTTCGAGGCGGATATGGGATCCCGTCGCCGGCTCTTTGTTGAGGCGGATTGGGACTACATTGACCACCTCCTACCGTGTCACGCGATCAAGTTTGCATTCCCACAGACGGCGCTAAAACGATGCTGCTCAAATGCCAATTGGGCAACCCAAGAGTCCTTGAGCCCACAAAGGTAGAGAATGCCGAGAGTCACTGCCACGAGTTCGAGGTAGTCGAAGGGACTGCTCCGTTCGTTAACTTACATAACAATTGAAACACTAGATGATACGCCGAGTTTGGCCCGGCGATTATCCTCCGACGCTCAAGTCAGAAGATGTACTAATATAAGCAAATAATAATACAGTTAAACCTCTATAAATTAATACAGTTGGGACCATCAAGATTTCATTAATTTAGCGAAATATTAACTTATCGATAAATTAATAATTATTAATTTATACATTAATTAATAACTTATTAATTTATGAAATTACTTTTATTATTATTTTCAATAAATACATTTTTTTAAAAAAAATTACGTGTATATTATTCATTGTACCATTCGTTCAATGCACTATAGAGCCCGTTTCACGAATGGAAGCTCTTAAAACACTAATGGTATAGAACGATTTATGTTGAGTTATGAGAAAACTATACCGAAAGTTTTAACCATGTTAAGAAAAGTGAGGGACGAGATTGATGGTAATGTGAACTTCTACAAGAAACAAGCGAGAATTAAATTATATTATATTAAGCCTTCATAGAGCTATAAAATATGCACTGTACCATGTAATTTAAGAATTTGTTTATGCATTATTAATTTATATATTATATGGGGCTTCTTAAAATTTTCGAATGTGTATTATCTTATAAATTTAGCGAATTATTAATTTAGCACGTTGTCCCCGAGTCGGGACCGGGAAAATTTATTATTTAAGCGAGGTTATTAATTGATCGGGTATTAATTTATCGAGGTTCTACTATAATTAATTGCCAAATTAGAGTGTACCTTCCTATGTGAAATGAAACATACATTTATAGGTGGATGAATAGGTAGAACTTTCGTAGAAATCCGATGTGGGACATTGTGTTGTCATTTAAGGGTAAAAAGTAATCTAATTGAGTTTTCACCCACAATTAGATTAATTAGGGAAATTTGGGCCTAATCTTAATTTAGGTTTATGGGCCTAATTATGATTAGGCACATCAATTAGTATTTTTCTTGGAAAAGCGAGAAATTGAATACACACCTAAAGCTCATACGCATAAGTTCTAAAAAAACTGCTACTTGCCAACTACACTACATTTTTTCTTATCGATAAAATGAGAATCCAACTACACTACATTAGTAACCTATCAATGTATGAAGAAAAACATTAATTACTTATGAATGCATTAAAAAAATTCCCTCTTTGACATGACAGGTCAGAGTAAATTTATAAGCACAATGCAATATGGAGATCTTGCATTTAAAATTACTACTCAAGTTTAGATATCATACAATTAATTTCAGAGCATGAATTATATGGTTAATGGGTACACAACAACATTTGAACAAAATTCTTCTAATTTGGACATACACCACCTAACACATAATAAACAATTAATATTAAGAACAACATACCAATTATAACAGTCCAACCAAGTACCTTCATCGTTTGGAATTTACGTTTGTACAATAGTACATTGGCTTGCAAGTTAGAATTCTCTTGTTCGTAACGATTAATCTTTGTCAATAACCCAGATATAACCTCAACAGATGGTTCACGAATGGACTCGTCTCACCATCTAAAGAAATTGCAACGATGTTCCTACAAATATTTTTCCAACTCAAAAAAAAAAAAAATCAGTAAAAATATTTCCGAAAGAATTAGATAAGTTAAATTTTAAATTACTTACCTATTTCAATGAACAACAATAAAATCGTCTTCCTGGAATTTTTTTCGATCCTTGAGGTTTTAATTGTCGCTTTCAAACCACAGTGACAACGAAAATGTAACCCAAAATAGTATGGATTAGATTCCCCACTGTCACTGGAATGGTAGCTTGCCCTATTTCACACATAGCTTGATTTCGAACTCATACTAAAAAAATAATTTAAAAAAAATCATGAGCATTGTGTGAAGTATACAAATCAAAATTATAATTGAATGGATGATTGTAAAATAAATTTAATTTACCTTAAGAGCTTCGGATTCGTGCTGCATCTGGTGGGTAAGTTCAAAAGACGGAACCCTAGAGTAGAATGTAGGAAAGAGAGTTACAATTAGGGGTGGTAAACGAGGCGAGCCGACTCGTGAGCTCGACGAGCCGACTCGTAAAAAGCTCGAACTCGGACTCGAGGTTTTCGAGCTCGAGCCGGATTTTAGTTGTTCATCAGCTCGCGAGCCGGCTCGCGAGCCGGATTTATTATTATCTTTTTTTTTTTTATTTTTTTTTATATGTTATTTTTATTTAAATAATGTATAATAATATAAAATATTATAGAAATAAATACAAATATTAAAAAAATATATAATCACAATTTAGTTTTTATTTTGTATTTTTTTTAAATAATTTTTAATAATAAAATAATAATTTAAAAATATATAAAAAAAAAAAAAAAAAGAGATTGGGTTGGAGCTCGAGCTCGACAAAATTAACACGAGCTCGAGCTCGAGCCAAAAAAAGAACAACTCGACGAGCTCGAGCTCGAGCTCGAGCTCGACAAAATAGACTCGAGCTCGAGCTCGAGCCAGCCAAAAGAGGCGAGCTCGACTCGAGCTCGGCTCGTTCACACCGCTAGTCACAATCGAAATATTTGCACTGACTTTATTAAATGTTAAATATGTTTTTTATTTTTAAGTTAGGGGTATTTTCATATTTGTTACATAAATTTCATCCATAAGAAATAAAATAGTATTTTTAATTGGATCATCAATCACCTATACCAAACACCGAATTAGTTGGTTAGGAGATATTTTGAACTGTACAATTCTTGGATTAATTATCAATCCATGTAATCACATCACCCAAACCAAACGAGCCCTAAGTTTATTAGTTCGGAATTGTAGTCCACCATATTTCAAAATCAGAATTTTAGTATTGTAAGTTAAAAAAGTTGAGAATTTGGTCCTACGATCTGCTATAACAGGTAATGCAATAGTTGGTTGAATGACTTGGATTTAATTTATAAAAATAAATAGATTAAAATAAATTAGATGATGTGGCTGATGAATTGGGCAATTTTGGAGGGAAATAAAATATACAATTAATTTTTTTTTTATTTGATGAATGAAATAAGTATTTTTGTAGTAATTAATTTTTAATTAATATTTCATAGTTTTCAATTAATAAAAATAATAATTAACTATATTTTATTACTCGTTATGGATATTTGCTACTCTTGGTTTGATACCGTATTCTATGTTGGAGGCTCTAGAATGTTTTTTTTTTTTTTTTGTACATTTAGTTTAATAGAGTTTTGAATATATTTTATTATTTTTTTATAAAATATGGGTTTGATTTTTTATACTAACTATGGTTGTGCATGTCATTTAACAGCACAACAAGTTTTAAGATAAAGTTTTTTTGCGTATTCTTGTTGAATTTAATTGTTGGTTTAATTTTATTGTGATCACAATGCATAAATTTGTAAAAAAATGAAATATTTAGATAAATATGAATTTAATTACTATTTTTCCAAATAAAAACTAAGAAATATTTTAGATATTAGTTAGGCTTATTTCCTTCATAAAAAAATATAATGGTATCATTTATTCAATAATTTATTGAGGTTCTTTATTGCAAAAATATAACAAAAAATAAATATATTAATTAATGTGTTAAATTTTCCCATTATTTGTGTGTCTTTGTAAGAAAAAAATGCAATATTTAGATAAATACGAATTTAATTACTATTTTTTTCAAATAAAAACTAAAAAATATTTTAAACATTAGTTAAGCTTATTTTGCTTCATAAATAATATAAGGGTATATTTCACTCAATGGTTTATTAAGGTTCTTTTTGCAAAAATATAACAAAAAGTAAATATATTAATTAATATGTTAAAATTTTCGCATTATTTTAGTGTTTTCGACATTGAGGATCAAATTTTCCTTCAAAACATCCAACTCATTAGCCACATCATCTAATTTATTTTTAATCTATTTATTTTTATAAATTAAATGATGAGCATGTCATAAGACCAAAATTCCCAACTTTTATAACTTACAAGACTAAAATTCTAATTTTGAAATATGGTAGACTAAAACTCAAAACTATAAAACTTACATGACTAAAAAAGAGTAAATTGCAAATACTACCCCTGTGTTATCTCAAAATAGCAAAAACCCCCCTATGATAAATAAACTAGCAAAAACCCCCCTGTGAAATTTAGTCAAAGGCAGAATCCCCCCTAGCTGACTTTTTAGACTTGAAATGACAATATTGTCCCTCAAAATGTATTTATATATATACATAATATATGTATATTTATTCTTTTTAATTTATTTGTTTAGAAATTAATAAAAATAGTAAACAACTAAATTGATTATTTTTTAAATAAAATAATTAAAATATTTATAAAATATAAGAATTTATTAATTACAAGACTCTAGGGGTATTTGTGTCTTTTTATAACAAGTCAACCCTCAAATAGTTCCATAGGGGGGTTTTTGCTATTTAAATAATTTCACAGGGGAGGTTTTTGCTAGTTTATTTATCACAAGGGGTTTTTTGTTATTTCGAGATTACACAGGGGTAGTTTTTGCAGTTTACTCGACTAAAAAAACTCATTTGCCGCCTGTAATTTGGAAACATATTTCAGTTATAAGAAGGATGTTGCTATTTCAAGCCGGACTTTTACTTAATGTAGCGGAATCTCATTCATTTGATTTTTTTTTGAAATTCTCTTTCAATCTCCCAAACTCTCCCAACACATTCAACATTCTAAAAATATCTTGGCTTCCAATCCGTATTGTAGGACTCTCGATTACGGTATTTTTTTTGTAATCTTAGTATTATCAATCAATTTCATTTACAATTTAGTTACAAACGTACTTTAATTGCAGATTTAGTTAATTATATTTATTGAACTAATTTAAAGGTTTATTTGTACAGATGGTCGGCCCAGGTAAGGGGAAATCACCTATGGGTCTCTTCGGTAAGTGAAAAGAAAAAAGAAGGTTCCGAGAATCGTTATTCGATCTCCCCGAGATCCCGAGGTTGTGGCCGGTCAACAAGCCCGCCAGGCTATGATTACATCTGAGCGGTGTAGGAGAGTTAGTGAGAGGGCATGGGGCGACAATTTACCTGATTTACCCGATTCACCCGATCTAGCAGGGCCTTCGAGAGATGTAGGTGGGTCTTCTCGGACCCCCTATGATGACGACGACGGGGACGACACTTCTGATGATGATGGTGGTGTTCCGATTTAGGCGGGTGCTGTTAGTAAAGTTCCGCGCGATATGATTTTGAGACTATGTCGGGGTCGATTGTGTTAGAGACACCGTATCCGGGCTGTCCGACTAATCTTGAGCTCATTCCCAGTTTTAAGAGTCATATAGTCGCCTACGTTTGGAATGAATTTGTAAGTTTATATTAGTTTTAGTATATAGTTTTTATTAATAAATCTTCTTTGTGCAGGAGTGCTGTTTGGGGCGAATTGAGTCTCGGATTACTGCGCTAACGAAGTTTACGAAAGACATGTTGAAGGAACACATGGCACCATATGGCGAGGAGGAAATAGAGTAGTTGGAGGTATATGGAATTGACATGTTAGAGCATTGCTACATACGCAATGTGGACAAGGGCCTATCAATAGCATTTGTTGAGAGGTGGCAGCCGGAGACGAATAGTTTCCGATCCACATGCCTTGGGGCGAGATGACCATCACGCTACACTATGTTCAGATGATCCTGTGTTTGCGTGTGGACGGGCTAGTCGTCGACAACGATATTGTGACGGAGAGAGAGTAGTGTGAGTTGCAGTTAGCAGAGCTTCTAGATCTGGATCTAGTTGATGCCCAATACTACCTTACATGTTCCGGTATAGGGAGCAGATCAAACTGCAAGCAGAAGGTTATTGGGTTATTGAAGGTTTATTTTTAGTGCTGGATTTTACGAGTACTTCCCTACTTTTTTCGAGCACCTAGGAATCTAGCTTATACGGAGATGCATGCTTGTTGTAGGAGGTGGAAACCTCGTAAGGGTGGCTGGGAGCTGGAACAGGTCCGAAATCTATTAGACACAAATCACAATGGAGGCAGAAAAGGTATGTCTTTTTAAATCTTATATTTATCATTATTTATTAGTTTTTGCATTTTTATTTAAATAATAGTATTGTCATTATTTATAATTTGTTGCATTTTATTTAAGGGTTAATGTCAAAGAGGCCCTGACAAGAGCACTTAATTAAAAAAGGGACATTCAACTTTTTTGTCTTTCAAATAATTCCAGCTCATTTAAACTTATTTGCAAATAGGGAAAACCCTTTTATATGTATATACCAAAATTGCCCCCATTTCCTTGAAACTCAACTCAACTTCAATTTCATGATTTACACCCCATCCCAATTTAGCTCAATTTCATCTATTAACTAATTTTGACCCTTATTCCAATTTTGATACCAATTTTGACCTGCCACCGTCGGAGATCGCCGGTCAGCCGCCGTTGACCACTGGTCTCCGACTTTGACTTTTTTTTTTTTTTAACTTTTGTTTTCGGATTTTTTTTCCGGCAGGTCAACCACCGTTGATCTCCGGGTCTCTGGCGTTGATTTTTTTTATTATTTTATTTTATTTTATTTTTCTTAAAAGAAACATTTAATTAATATTACTGTCTTGTCTTCTAAATTACTGTCTCCAACAGTAATTTAACTGTCGAAGACAGTAATTTAACTATTAATTGACTTTTTTTCTTTTTTCTGAATTTTTTTTTCTGCATAAAAAAAATTATTTTAATTAATATTACTGTCTTGGCTGCTAAATTACTGTCTCCAACAATAATTTAACTGTTAATTGACTTTTTTTTGTGAAATTTTGTTTTTTCTTAAACAAAATATTTTAATTAATATTACTATCTTGGATGTTAAGTTACTGTCTCCAACAGTAATTGAACTGTCGAACACAGTAATTTAACTGTCCGAGACAGTAATTTTATTGTATTAATTAATTTTATTGTCTCGGCCTGCAATTTGCTATCTTCGACTGTAATATTACCGTCTCAAGCAATAATATTACTGTTTGGGACAGTAACATATCAGGAATGTTGCTGTTTGGGACAGTAATATTAGTAATATTACTGTTTTGGTATTCAATATTACTGTCTCAAACAGTTAAATTATTGTTGGAGATAGTAATTTAGCAGCTAAGACAGCTAAGACAGTAACACTAATTCAAATATTTTTTTTGAAGAAAAAAATTCAAAATAGAATAAAAAAATCAACGCCCGAGACCGGCAGGAAAAAAAGTTTTAGAAAAAAAAGTTTAGAAAAAAAAAAGTTAAAAAAAAATAAAAAAAAAAGTCAACGCCGGAATCTAGTTGGAAAGAAAAATTCATAAAATAAATTATTGTCTGAAAAAAAATTTATTTTTTCAAAAAATTATTAAAATAGGGGTTAATCTGATATATTTGCTTAAATACGAGGTCAATGTGTAATATTGAGAAAGTTAGAGTATAATGGATTGAATTGATAAAAAATATTAGGGAGGGTGTTTGAGACAAAATATGGGGATGTGTTAATTTGAAAGACTATTTTGTGCGTGGACTAATGTGCATTTAAGTCCATTGTCATGTCCCACTTTGCCATTAGCCTTTTATTTAAATACTAGCATTGTCATTATTTATGATTTGTTGAAATTATTTAAATATTATCATTATCTTTATTTATTATTTGTTGCATTTTATTTAAATATTATCATTATCATTATATATTATTGGGATAATTAGTGAAACCCTCAAATCATTTACTTATTTTAAGATGGATATAATTCTCTTTTCATTATTAGTGAGATCCCCCTATTTATTAAAAAATATCTTTTTTTAATTAAAATTGGAGTTGACATGACTGATATATCCCTAAATAATTAAATCTCTTTAAATTTATGATATCTTAAAATAAAAACCTTATTTCAAAGTTTCTTTTCTTTCTCTTCTCCCTTTCTCTCTTTTCTATCTACAAACGCCACCTCCACCCCCTTCCACCTCTGTGCCGCCGCCGCCGCCCCCACCTCTTCCACAACGTCGGCCTAAGGCTTTGACATCGTCGTTCTCCTCCACAACCGGTTCCTCCAACGCCGCCGCCGCTCCTCCACAACCGCCTCGAATCCAACACGGAAATCAAACAACGTCAACGGGAAGCACAGTTACAAGTGCATATTTCGGATCTCGTCATTCCGGCAAAGCCGACGATGCAAAACGCTTCGCGACCAAGTTCAGATCTGGTGCCGTTCAATTCAAGCAAAAAGTTTATATTTCTTTCTTGTTTATTGTGGTTTTCTTTATATAATTTTTACTATGATGTTTTTCAATTTTCTGTATACTTGCTTAGTTGATTTCGGGTTTTGCTATTTTTATTTGGATTAACTGCAAAAAATTCCCTAAACTTTGGACGTTTTTGCACTTTACCCCTGAATGGAAAAAAGTTGAACGGGCAGACCTGAACTTGCAAAATTATTGTATCGGCAACTAAAAAGTCCCTTTTTATTTAGAATATTAGACTTATACTTTTAATTAATTGACAAACAATAAATGCATTGAATACCCTAGTGCAAATTCTCATAAAATGATAATAAACTATTTTATTAATTCAATAATAGAAATGTAGCTAAAAGCGAGACTTTTAGTCTACTATCCTAACACATACATCCACGGAGAAACAATAAGAGGATTTATTCAAGGATCAAAGAGGTGAATCTTACACCACACAATGCACACACTTAAGCTCTCAGAAACCCTAGAAATGGCATATATGGTTTCAAGCCTTAGTATTCTCTCTTCCTTACGTTTTAACTGTATATGAATATCACAATAAAACCATATCTCATATGTACATAGAGTAGAGTATATATACTACGCAATACACGCTTTCCATATGTAAAAGAAACCTAGAATCCACACGTCATAGACTTCCATATCTGTTGCAACTCTCTTGGCAACAAAATCTCATGATATCTTCACGAACATGGCATGTGATCACGATTGTATGCTCACCTCTTGATCTTTCCCAGCTTCTCCAGCTTCAACTTAAACCAATGATAACAGTACTCATCTAACAAAATTAGGATTGGTACTTATGATGTATTAATCTTGCTTTTTACATATATCCCTTTGAAAATCAGGGGATGGTCGTTCCATTACTTACATGATAAGTAGTAGATTATATGTTGCAAATTGTCATTCAAATAACAATACATAACCTGCGGAATTTTGGGATATTTAATTATGTTAATTTTTGCATATGTTACCAACATTTTTGTTTAATTCGAAGTGTATGATGTAAACTCTTATTTGTTTGTCACTCAACTATATAATTTGCTTATTAATAGTAATGGCAAGTCCAAGGGTTGAAGAGGTAGATAAAAGCAAATTTGACGTTTCTTGTCCTGTTGAACCATGTCAAGATATGATATTTGATGGTGCAGAAGATGTCAAGACTTGTTATACAACATATGCAAGACGTGTTGTATTTGGTATAAAAGTCAATCGCACTCAGTTGTCAAAATCAGACAAGTCACGGATTGGTGTAGACTTTGTATGCTCAATAGAAGGATAACTTAAAGAAACAGATCAAGAAAAAAACAAAAAAAAACAAAATTTCCAAAAAGTCAGAGACAAAAATAGGATGTAAAGCAATGAGCTATATACTCCAAAGACATGATATTGGAAAATGGGTTGCATATAAATTCGTTATTGATCATAACCATGAGCTATATACTCCAAAGACTACAAGCTTGCTTCGAGGACATAGAAGATCTCACCGGCTAAAAAAAATCTTATAAATGTTCTTAACGATGCTGGAATTTCCGCAACAAAAATAATGTCAGTGTTGAGTCACGGACCAGGTGGTGAAACTAATATAGGTTGTGATTTAGTAGATATTTAGGATCATATAGGAAAGAAAAAGAGAGAGATTCTCAAATAAGGTGATGCACATATAATGTACAATTATTTCACTAAGAGTCAATCAAAAAATCCAGGGTTTATTTATTCAATCATGATAGATAATAGTCGTATGGAAATTTTTTTATGGGCAGATACAAGGCCAATGTTAGTATATCAATACTTTGGTGATGTGCTTACCTTTGATGCATCATATTTGACTAATCGCTATAGCATGTATTTTGTTCCTTTTACTGGGGTTAAACAACATTACCAATCAGTTATGTTTAGGTGTAATTTACTTGTCAATGAACAACAAGTTCTTATGCATGGTTGTTAAGAATGTGGCCAAAGCAATGGATGGTCATGCTCCCTCTGTGATTATTACTGATGAAGACAAATCTATGCGAACAACCATTATAGAGGTATTACCAAGTACAACTCATCGTTTGTGTATGTGGCATATTTTGCAAAACAATCCAGAACACATAGCTCATGTTTTCAATAAATATCCTTTTCAAGGAGAATTGCACCGTTGCATTCATGAAACACTAACAATTGACGAGTTTGAATGTGAATGGGTATAATTGATTCAAACGTATGAGTTGCGGGAGAATAACTGGCTAATCAAGTCATATGGGCAACGTGAGCAGTAGATTTCGGCATATCTATACTACTTATAAAAGTGTGAATAGGTAGGATGTTTCTTCCATTTTTTGTAATTCCAAAACTGCCCCATTAATAGGCAAGAAATGAAAGGTCAAATAGGTAAATTGATTAACATCTTTTACTAATTTATAAATTGTTAATACATTATATAAGTTATTACAGTCTAATATTAATTAAAATGATAAGTTAAAATTCATTGAATAATAACCTTAAATAAATCATATTGATACGTATTTAGCATTTGATACAAAAAGCAAGGTATAGAAACCACTTCACATTAAATTACAAATTAGCCCAATTGTTAGCCGCTGGACTCAAATTAAAAATTTGGAGGCAAGTTCTCGAAATTTCAGTCTTACAAATTTAATCGTAAAATTTGATGAGTTTCCGTTACATTATTTCTTCAATTATTGAGGATTTTTTTTTATTAATTTCGGAAGGTTTAATTCCAGTTTGCACCCTCAAGGCGTATCATTTTCGCACTTTGCATCACCAAAAAAAACAAATATTAATATAACGTTCACCCCAACATATGTTTTAAGGTGAATGAAGATAATTTCATCTTTAAGTAGCATTTATAAATGAAAATTTTCTTTTATATGATAAATTTAATTCATATAATAGAATTCTGATAAATAAAATACAAAATTATTGGATATGTACCTCTTTAATCGGAATTGGTAAAAAAAATGATGATTTGTTTTTGGTATGAAACGATAATTTTTATGTAATTTTGTGAAAAAATAATTGAATGATGGAAAAGTTAAGATTTTAATATTTTGAACGAAGAAAATAAATATTTTTGTATGGGTGTTTCACGGATGGGGGTTAAACCTCAATAAATTAACACAGTTGTGATCATTAGAATTCTATTAATTTAGCAAAATATTAACATATCGATATAATTAATAATTAATAATTTATACATAAATTAATAAATTATTTATTTATGAAATTATTTTTATTATTATTTTCAACATATACATTTTTTATTCTTTTTTACATGTATATTATTTATTAGTTTAATACTTTAATGTACTATAGAGTCCGTTTCTCGAACGAAAGATTTTAAGGCAACAATGATAATGAATAATATTATGTTGAATTATGAGAAACTATATAAGAAATTCTAACCATGTTAAAAAAAATGAGGAACCAAATTGGTGGTGATGTGAATTTCAACAACAAACAAGCGATAATTAAATCATATTTTATTAAGCCTTCGTAGATCAATAAAATATGTATTGTACTATTTAATTTAAAAATTATTTTTATGCAATATTAATTTATATATATGTGGACTTCTTAAAATTTCCGAATGTATATTATCTTATAAATTTAGCGAATTATTACTTTAATACGCTGTCCTCGAGTCGGGAACGGGAAAAAATATTATTTAAGCGAGGTTATTACTTTACCGGGTATTAATTTATCGAGATTTTACTGTATATTCATCTTTAGTGTCATGTTAAATTCTTTTGTTCTCCCCACCATTCAACTATTTTCTCACTATTTTATAATTATACTCTTTTTTAGCCAAAGATCTACCAAACAAATAATTTACTCAGAGAATTTTGCTAAAATATCAACTGGGGTGCAATGCGAATGATTAGTTGTCTTTTGAGAGTGCAAAGTGCTATTATTCTTTCTGGGGATACAAAGTGCCAAATGCTATATTTTCAGAGTGCAGAGAAAAAATAAAATGGAGTTGTAAAATCTTCTTAAAATTTCAATAATTTTGGCTGACATATTTATGATTTAGGGTTAACATTTACCTTTATGCAAATATTGTAAGTTTACTCATTTTCATGATTTACAATTTCTTTTTTGTCTTTTTGGGTTATGAATATGATCACAAGTGGGTGGTAACATTTGTTTACTTTTGTTAAATAATATTACAAAAAAATGAAGTTTGTATAAAAATTAATCATGCATGCCAGTGAAAGCATTACTATAGTGATATTTAACCAAAAACAAATGTTATTTTTCACTCACTTGAATTTAATTGATCGAAATTTAGCAACAAAAAAAAATGAAAAAGAAAAGAAGGGTCAGGAAAGTGGATCAATGAAATTCTTGTTCCTGCAAACTTTGGAATTAATTTCTTGCTTACTATGTGAATGAGAAGTCTTCTTCACCTATAAATTAGGAAAATCACCGTATTTGACTATATTTTTATTCCAAATTCACATTATTTCAGTGGAGCAGTTGAACAACCAACTTTGTTTCATATGTTTTATAAAAATTCAACTTATTCCCCAAACTATACGGTTATTATTAAACTAAGGAGATATATTTATAACTTACACTTTCACCCCTCAATTGAGATTTTCTTCATATTTTCACCATTTTACAATTTTAAAGGTTTTTTAGGTATTGTTGCAACACTATTGTGATATAATTTTTGGATTTCACTTCAAGATTTGAAAATAAAATAAAATGGTTAATGGAATCATGATTGCAAATATAAGTAGAAATTATATGAATCGAAACCTATTATATTGTAATATTAGACAAAGTAAGACTATAAATACCTTAGCTTGTAAAGTTCAATGAATTCAATTTTAAAAAAGAAAAATAATAACAATAATAATCTATCTATCTAAGAAAATATGATAGTGTTCCAAGAAAAAATTGCAAACAAAAACTAATACATATAAGAAGAAATGGGTAAATAACATTTTCCAATGATGATTAATGTGAAGAATAAAAATCAAGATGAAAGAAAATAAAAAATAATTAAATGAAATCTATAATACAAATATAAGTACAAATCATGAATCCAAATAATATACACCAAATAACTTTGATATTTTAATATATATTATTATTTCAATTGAATAATATGCCAAAGAAATCCAAAATAAACAGAATAAATTGAGACAGGACGTGCAACGCACGTCCACCTTCCTAATTTAATCTAAAAAACCCAAAGAAATGAAAGTATGAATAAAATTTTCAAGGGCAAAAATAGTAGCCAAAAAATTGTATTTAGTATGGAGGATTTGATTACTAAGGACAAGTGCAATCTAATATTTGGTGTGTAGGATTATGATTGATAAGGTATTAAATGACAACATTTCCCTTACAATAGTATCAAGGTTTTCTTGTTCAGATTGACAATAAATTTCACAAATTCATTTCGGAATTGAAAAGAGGCTTAAAAAAATCTTCAAAATTGTGTGAAAATTTCACTAAATTTGCTTAATCTTACTACCAATTGCATTAGAGAGAGAGAGAGAGAGAGAGAGAGAGAGAGAGAGAGAGAGAGAGAGAGGGAGAGAGTATTTTTCACCAAGTAGAACAAATGAGCAACATCTGATCAAATAAATCAAGAAGTGAATCGAGGAAGTTAGCTTTTGTTTGCGAGTACAAGATTCTAAACAAACTAAAGTTAGATTATGAATTTTAATCTGAAACAAAATGCAGTAAATCAATCGTAATATGTCGTGTTTTGAAGACTTAAATTGAGAATTATCAATGGGAAATATTTCTTGGGTTGAGATGAAGAGTTAATCAGTTTCTTCTTCTGAATCTTAGTCTCGGACCAAAACCACGACTCAACCCTTGAGAGCTAATTGAAGTTAATCTTCTGTTGTGTTTCAGCTCATATAGCTTATGTGACTTGTTCAAAACACCATATTGGTCATAACTCATAAACAAGATCTTATGTCGAGATCTCTAGCCCAATCAAGAATGTGAGTTGCATAAGCAATTGTTGCTCCTCTTTGTAAACACTCTTTCTTGAAAATCTCCAGCAAGTTCATCGTAGCCATAATTTTCAGATGGACAGTTACCTCATTTAGCAAAAGTACAAAAATATTATTAGCGAAATGACCAACAAATGAGAAATTGCAAACATAGAACCATAAACATCTTAGTCACTTTGTATGGAAATGATCAGATGTATCCTGCTCAAGATGCTCAAGATTGATTAACTAACATATTTGTCCATTTAATGTCGGACCCCCTACGAACACACCAAAAACAACCAAACACAGTGGATAGCATATATATCAAGAAAGGACAAGAAGTCCAAATTAAATTATCATATACTACTCAAAACGCATTTCTAAGGCAGCGTATAAGCAAAATCTTAACACTTGTATTGAGCTTAAAATAACCATGATTTTATCAGGCACACACACTCAAATAGTTATCTTGTACGAGTGAAGGAGACCCATGCAAATTTGGACTATACGCAGTTGACCATCGAAAACTTTGTACATCCGGTCAAGAAAGATCAATATCCAAATAATTCGTTAAGTTTATCTCACCTAACAGGATCAACTCCTTCAACTATTTCTCAACAAGAAAAATAGAAGATACTTAATGAGGAAACTTCACAACCATAGTCAATTCAAAAAATTCTACAATCAAAGTATGTGTCCTACCAATGGATTATTCATACATCCATTTCCCAAGCAGATAGCAAATTAAATAGTAAACATAATAAAGCGCAAATATCAACAGTCCTTGAATCTCCAAATATCATATGTTCCGCAAAATCACTAAAGATTCACAAACATCATAAATATGCTAATTTACACCGTTGATTCTCGAACATAAAAATCCACATTAATCTGAGATTAAGAGAATTACCTTGTAGAAAATCGACCGAGATGTTGTGTTTATGAATTTTTAAAAGTTTTTTGCGTGATGAAACGAATAAAATTGTGCAATGTGATGTTACAAAACCAAAAGATATGTAAAGATATATGAACAGAAGACATGAAATCTCACATTCACGAATTCTAGGGCTTGCAAAAATCTCACAGTCGTTCTTTCAAGAATAAATAGAAGAAATCTCATAGTCGCAATTGTAGGGCTCGCTAATTAAGAATTAGAATTTTTATTTTTAAATCAAGTTATCATGTAAATTATGATAGAAGTCAGCCTTTTTTTCCTAATTTTGTGTTACATGCTTATGATGGATTTTACACAATCTCACCCTTTGTGATTGGATAATTTATCACCGAAATACATGATTTGGTACCGAGCTTGGAATCCGTACCGAGTCTTTTTCATATGTACCAATCATAGGATTATGAGCGATTACATCGTCAAACCCCTTATCGGTCACTAAAACAAATCCCAAAATTTCCTTAGTTCAATAACACAAAAAAAAAATTAAATAATAAATATTAAATAGTAAACTACATTAATACCCTTAATGAAAATCAAAACCAAAAAAACATTACAAATATTAATTTTCTTTCTTCAATACCAAACAATAAAAACCCCTCAAAACCCATTTCCCTCCTCACTCACAAACCCCTCACCTCATCCACCTCCTTCTTCTCCCTCACCAAAAACCCTCCTAAAAAACCTCAAAACTAAAGAAATCAAAACCTTACACAACTTGCAAAATGGCGTCAAATGACAATAGAATGGTAGATTATGGTGTAAAAGTCTGATTGCAACGGCGGTTGTGAAATCTCATTGTCTGCCAGTATGGATAGCTGGATCCATTCGTGGAAGGTACCAACCTATGTAACCCGACAGTTGCCATATGCCGTATTCAACATCACCCAATAAAGAACTCGAAATCTAAAGATGTCTGTGTGTGTGTGTGTGTGTGTGTGTAAAGTAAAAAAATGAATATTTTGAAACTGACTAGTATCTCAGAGCAGACTATCCTACTTCACCACAACATGTGGATCAACATAACCCAGAGCAACGGTCGAGGATAGGATAATCAAATCTCGATTAGTAGTAGAACAGGGAGAAGATGGTTCAAATAAGCACAATTACGATAGATGGTGGAGGACATACTCAAACTAGAAGCACTTTCTTCTACATTAACAATAACCAAACCTTGACAAGAGAAAACATGATCCAACCTAAAATTGCATGATTACAAGCACATGATGCTACATAACCAAACATCATACCCTATACATTGCCGCATCAAAATTACTACAGAAAATCATGTCAGAACCACAACCAGACGGTCTTGCAAAGAGGAAAAATTTTGACCGCCGGAGAGAAAGTTATGATTCTGAGAAACACCATCGACGGCCCAGAAAATTATGAAGTGCAAATTCGGATTTGAGACAAAAATGACATACATAGAAATGGTATGGTTGACTAGGATTTAAATATGATTTTCTAAAGGGTACTCCTTGTAGCAAAGGGGTAAATCAAATTTTGAAAAAAAAAATCAATAGTATCACCAATGGTTTAATCTCCTTCTAGTTGTTTTTTTTTCTTTTTTTTTTTTGTTGAGAAGATTCTTTTTGGTAATTAGTTTTCGCATTTTCCAGATGAGGGGTCCATCAAATTATCCCCAAAAGTTATTTCCAATTTTCACCCATATTTTTTACAATTCAATAATATTTGGGCTCGTTTGTAGTCGACAAAATAGATTGAACCTTGGGATTGTACGTAGAGCTCTAAACACACTAAACTCTTATAAGCAAATTGTCCTATGAACATCTTTTGAAAGATAAAAATAACTTTCATCGGCGGCGGTCCGCAGTGTTCCTTCGGCGACGGCGATTCTTTGTTCATCCTCTCTTTTTTCGCTACACATTTTTTTTGTGACACCCCTTTTCTAATTACACTTACTTAGTATTTTAGAATATGCTAGCGGAAGACTTATAGAAAATAATGAGTGTGGAATGCTCGTTTTAGTAATCACCTTCTACTAATAGAAAGTTAAGCATAATTTTTTCTTTTAAAGTCAGAAGAAGAGTGTCCACATAATACCATATCATATACAATTAACCAAATATCACAAAAGGAACATGAATGACTAGATTATTTAAATTATCGAGAGGAATTTCTGACAGATTAGGTAGATCAACTTCGAAAATTAATTTCTCTTAAACCCTTCATGAACATACTTTGAAAATTTAACCACATACTCTCACATGGGTCTAAATCACTCCTGTAAAACAGTTGTAAAATATCATAAACCATTTCAGAGAAATAATTAAAGGCATGCAACTGTACAGTTTGAAAATCTAGAACATGGGAGGGAGCATTGAAAATTCTTTATAAATTCCCTACTGTTCTAAACAGTACCAAATTTTATACCGAAGTAGATAAGTGAGTTAGAAACATATTACAAGTTAAATGGATTCATTTGAGTAAGAAAAACTTCATATACTGATGCATGTCCTAAAATGACTCAGCACGAGCACAGTTATGGAAATTAATTCATAATAAATTCGTGACTTATCCAAATGATGCAAAAGACCTACCAAAATAACCCTAACAGAAAGACCTATGACTCTGTGAAATTATATGCAATTATAAATATAGAGTATATTTAATACGGATTATCGAACAATAGGGAAGAACACAACATATAATTAACCGATAAGCATTATATAAAAGTTTGGCAAAAGAGGAAATCAAAATCCTAATTATTATTAAATGCAATGTTCTTGCTAAAAAGATCCCTCGAGGGGTGGAAGCATACGATAATAGATACCTAAGATGGTATCGAAAGTCCTTAAAATTAAACTATATAAGTAGAACAATATGGATAAATTAAGAGCACACAAGATCCACAAGCCTTCCATATGAACACATCCCTCGATCCTCGAACTCGACTCCAACTTTACGACTCGTGCTCGGGATTGAAAGTACCTACAAGCATTTCAACACCTATATGAGTCTTTTGGACTCAATGGGAATTTCCGAAGAAATATCGAATACACATAGGCAAACAAGCATATATTTATGATATGTATATATGTATATATCCCATCTCAAATCACACATATACACAATAAAAACATTTCGATTTTACCTCAATCGTCATTTCATTGAGGAACTTTACCAATTTACCTTTACCTTCTCGGATTACCTCTTAGACCATTCTCATTTTACCTCTTAGACCTTCCTTTTATCATTTCATAAGGAGTAAGAGTACATCCCTTACAAGGGAGTCGTCATTCTTTTGCACATACATTCATTCAAGTGCTCATACAAAGTGTGAGAAAAACATTTTTTTGTTCGGATATCCTTTGGAAAATCAAGTAAAACCATAGACAATAAGCCTTCATTTATTTGGAACCCGTTTCATAAGTGAAATCAAACCACACACTCTTCATCTCACTTTTGGGGTACCGGTCCCTCATACCCCGTGCTTATTCGATCTATGTTTTACAAGACTTTCCAATTTTAAAAACGTGCAAGTGAGGTTAGTACATACTTTCATTCATTTCAAGCAATTTGATTAGGTGGGTGAGAAATCATTTTTCCTTCGGATATCCTTTGAAAAATCAAGTAAAAACATAGACAATAAGCCTTCATTTATTTGGAATTTCATAAGTGAAATCAAACCACACACTCTTCATCTCATTTTTGGGGTACCGGTCCCTCATACCCCGTGCTTATTCGATCTATGTTTTACAATATTTTTCAACTTTAAAAACGTGCAAGTGAAGTTAGTATATATTATTCATTTCACATATTCAAATTGAGCTTTCACATAAGCACACATATTTCCACATATTTCACAAATGCACAAAGTTTAATCACAAATCACAAAAGCAAGTAAGACACATAACAACTCAAGCAAAGAACGTAGATCACGTATTTACACATATAGCAAAACAACTCAAAGCATTCAGTTATTTATAATTACTATCTCCAAGTTTCATTAATTAAAGTTCAAGCCCTCTTTCTCAAGAAACTTGAAGTTTTCTTTCAAGTAGCACCAAATTTCCATTTACTTCATTTTCTTTCCAAAATATTCGAACCATCAACAATTCAATCACACAAAATTCCATTTTTATTAATCTTGTTCTCGGTTTTTATCTTCGTATATTATCTTATTACTCATAGATCATAAACCATGGATCGTAAGCTTCCTCGACCCGAAGGGAGTACACTTACAACAATGTAGGTCGATATATATATATATATATATATATATATATATATATATATATATATATATATATATATATATATATATATAGATTATAAATAAACCATGGATTAAGTACTTTCATCGACCACGCAAGTTTACGAAAACATGGATCGAAGTTTCCTTAAGATCACGCAGGTCTAGTATATATACATAAATAAAATTACAATATTATTCTTAGTTCTTCAAGATTATATCATTTAAAGCTTAGATTCTTACATGCATGGATGATCAAAGCAAAATTAAACACAAAGTTTTATTTTCTTTTTCCTTTAGTTTTCGGTCACCACAAGAACATTAACAAGAAATTAAAGAGAAGAAAAATACTATTGGTGTTGAAGCACTTGTAGCAATAATTCGAAAATTCTCACCTTAATCTTCTTAGAAAATTGGGAGGGTGTTCTTTCCTTTCTACAAGGAGAAGAAGAAGAAATTTTAGAAAGAGGGGAAGAAGAAGCTTAGTTTCTTGAAATTTTCGAAAATTAAGAAAAGAAAGAAGAGGAAGAAGACTTACTCCTTTGGCCAAGAATTTTACTCTTGAAAGAGAGAATTTGGGTCTTTCCTACACTATAATTTCGAAAATTGGGAGAAGAGGAGAAAGAGATTTTGATTTTTAGAATTAGTAGAGAAAAATGAGAAATAGATGAAGGCTTGGGTTCTATTTATAGAGTTGTGAGGGACTTGCATGCTTAATGATTAAAGAGTGGTCTTTTTGCAATTTAGGAAAACTTAGGAATTATCTAGAGGGACTTCTTTGCAATTTCATTTAACTCTCCAAACGAAATTCAAAAAGGAAAAATCTTAATGCACATGGGCTCACCTAGACAAGGGTTGTACTCAAGGAAAATATTTGGTCATGTGTTGTACTATGGTCAAAATTGATGGATGAATAGGAGGGATTTTCTATTTTTATTTAAAAAAATTATGTGAATTAATATTATCCTAACAAATAAGTTCTAGGAAACAAAGGAGTATAATTAATCTCTAGATTAATAATTTACTAAGATGATCAATTTAAATTCGTCCAAAAATTATTTCGGACTAATGAATTTTCACCGGTTATCACATAAATAAAATCTTAAACAAATAAACGCACATAAGAGATAAAATCACGTTAACTAAATAGATGCTAATTAATGAAAGATTAAATTATCGGAGACGCGGGGTGTTACATTTTGTGTGTGTGTGATTTTGTGGTATTGCAGTAAGGAAAATAGGAAATTAGGGAAAATATACTGAAATAAAAATATAATGTGATAAGAGCTATATTAGTAATTTAAAGTCTTCCTCTTAGTAAGTTTGTTTTTGTTTATATTTCAGTCTTCCACCAAGTAAGAGCCCTTAGAAAATTTGAGATCGGAAATATGCCCTGCCATTTAAAATACATATGATGACAAAATTAGAGTGGTGCCGTTTCCACCTCCAAGTTATCTCTATTGACCACCAAATTTATGTAAAATATCATAAATACCCTTTAAATTTGTAACACACCACCTTCCCTTATATTAGCTTAATCATCATATGTTCTAAGTTTTTCCTCCTTTTTTTTTTTTTGGTAATGAAACCTAAAAGGGTAAAACAAGATTTCAATAATCATCAATTTTGAACCATTTCCGGACATGTTGTGTTGAATAAAATGCAACCCATTTTTTAAAATTTATTTCACCGAGAACAACAATATAAAAAATATATATATATTTTTAATTTATTTTTACAAAAGCACATAAGGTGGAGATAGTGGAATTTTGCGGTAAAGATTCTAGTGGTAAATGGTGGGGGTTTTTGTGAATATTCTAATTAATTTGGTAGTAGACAATTTATGAATTTGTATATCTATATCTATATATAATATAAAAAAAGGACATATGCTCTATATGAATGACATGTGGCAAATGTTGATGTCATTTGTTCAAATTACTTAGTTGGACTCAAATTGATGAGGTGGATTCCTCAATTTGTTTAGTTGGCAATTTTAATTTGGTATGTATTTAAGTTCTTTCATATTTAACATTTGCACACTCATTTAAATAATTACCACATGTATATATATTATTTCCTAATTTAATATTCTATAAATTCAAAAAAAAATATCTTATTTATATTTTT
Source organism: Erythranthe guttata (assembly GCF_056151865.1). Taxonomy (NCBI): domain Eukaryota; kingdom Viridiplantae; phylum Streptophyta; class Magnoliopsida; order Lamiales; family Phrymaceae; genus Erythranthe; species Erythranthe guttata. The sequence continues at coordinate 5,451,343 of NC_142535.1, read as the reverse complement.
AGTATTTCAAATTTTATTTATTGCAAAAATTCCAGATACTCAATGTTTTTACGTTTTTACGAATATTCAAAAACATTTCAGAAAAAAAAACATTTTTTTAATATTCAAGTTTTAAAATAAAGGAACAACTTTTTTTTTTTAATATTTTGGAATATTCGAATATCCATTCAATTAAAAATAATTATAAAAAAATGTTTTATTTTAAAATTGTACTCTTTAATAAATATACAATATTTTTTGTATATAATAATTTGAAATTGCGTAATTCTCTTTATTTATCTTTTATTTTGGTAGGTGTTGAGTTATTTTCTATTTAGTTATTGCACAATCATTTAATAATTACCACATATATATATATAATATTTCATGCATTTAATTTCCAGTAAAATTGAAAAGTATTATAGTTTTTGTATTTTTTTTTTGAAATAGATTTTTCGAATGTAGTATCAATATTCACTTTTTTTTATATTATAAATAAATATTATCGAAATTATTATCTCTTTTATAATAACATACAAAATCTTTTATAAATTTACATTCATAATTTTTTTTATAAATATAAATTAAAGAATTTTATTAATGCATTATTCTACGTTATATTAATCCAATTAGTAATATGTCAATTAATCAAATGAATTATAATAACATGTATATTTTTTATTTATTCGGATCTATATTACCCGATTGTTAACTATGACATTAAAACTTATTCGAGGTTTTATTATATATTTTTAATATGCACGAATTTATATACATTTTATTTACTTTTAAAATTTCTTATAATTCGTTCTATATTTTTGTATGAAATATCTAATTTTAATATTTCAACACAAAAATATTTTTCAACCAACTATAAATGTACAAATTTTAAGAAATGTTTTTTATAAAATTAAAAGGTAATATTTAATTTAATATACATATTATATTAAATTGAATAACATTACACATTTATAGTGTTATTTCAATTCAATATATATGTATTAATGTTAATTAATACAATATTTTTCATATATATATATATATATATATATATATATATATATATATATATATATATATATATATATATATATATATATATATATTGTGATTCCAAATTTTAAGTTTTTTATTTCCATAAATTGCATATCAATCACACGATTTCATGGATTTCATGGCATATACTTTGGAATCATGTCTAATTAAATTGATTTTTTTTAATTGATTGATAGGGTATGTAAAAGATATAATCAACAATGATATTTAACACCTACTTATTTCTTTTTTTCTTTGTTTATCTTGATTTACCTCTTTAATTAAAATTCAAATAAATTAACATGATTTTACTTTTTTTTTATGATTACATAATTTAGTTCAAATTAGCATCTTTAAATTGCCAAGATTTTTTCCATGATTATCGAATTATTTAAAATAATTGATGTATTCCATGTTTGTCCATAATAATTATATTTTTGTATTAGTTTCACATATAAAATAATTTCCTATTTTAGCAAAATCTAAAAAACTCATCTCATCTTAAGCCCTATAAGAACTCCATTGTTTTCATTCATTTTTACAACCCCCTCCATATTACATTGTTTTCGTTTCTTATTCCGCCTTTCCTTATTTCGGTTGAATCTTTAGTTGTTCTTCATAATTTCTTACATATTGAATTTCTTTGTTATTCTGTTTTTCTTCATTTTATTTCTTCGTTCGTATTATTTTTTACGTTTTATACATTTATTTTTTGGTTGCTTTTATTTTTCATTATGTCGTACTAATTTTTTTTAATGTATTGTTGTTTTCTAATTTTTAATATCCATTTATTTTTGCATTGTTAATAACTAACTAATATTTTATTTTATGTTTTTGTTTTTTGTTCTTCAGGTATTATTTATTTCATTATTTTTAAATGTTAATCTTGCTGTTATTCGTTATTGTTCTTATTTTGTTTCATTTCCTTTTTTTTTTATTTTTTTTTATTTTTTTTTGTGCAGAACCTCATCGATGTTATTTGTATAATATGCAAAAAGATTTTTCAAGAACTTGACAAGATGGTGAACACTATATCCCACCAATGTATTGTTTTAAATTAACAATGTGACATACAAAATGTTGCTATAAACGTGTTTGCTTTTGATTGTGTAATTTATTATGTAAATTTAGTTTATTTTTTTATTCGAATAATTGCAAACAATATATTAATTTTCTGGTTATGTACATTTTGTATTTTGAAAATAAATTATATGATAGATTCAAATGAATATATGCGTTGTTCAATTTCGTTCCATTTGATCTAATTCGAGTTTTCTATATGAGATTGACTTTCAAACGACTAACAAGTTTTAATTAAGCACAATTACATGATATGAAATACAACTTTCTTTTAATTGAATAATTTATTTTACATTTAAAATTTTCTATAATTCATTCTATTATTTTCTTTTATAAAATCTTTAATTTTAATATTTCAAGATAAAAATATTTTTCAGCATACTATGGATGTATAAATGGAAAAAAATGTAAATAAAATTGTAATGTAATAATTACTTAAATATACTATCATTAATTTGAATATATTATGCATTTTAAATATTTTTTCAACTTAAAATTGTAATTTAATTATAACTTCAATATATTTAAATATAATATTATTTTGAATATATTATTTATGTATTAATATTTTACATTGATATATTTATTACACGAAGATTTCTGATATTTTAATATTTTAATTTTTTTCTTTTTATTCACATGTTTAATATGAAGTGTTTTTTCTATAATTACTTTACTAGATTTCAAGAAAGAAGAATCCTATGCGGATTATGTATCTTTATATGGATCACTAAAGGAAAAACTTCCTTGATTCAGAGTGGATGATATATTGTATTTAATTTTCATATCACGTTATTCATTTTGGTAATAATAATTTTATTTCATATACAACAATATTTGAGATAATGTTACAAGTTTTTTATTTGATAATATATATATATATATATATATATATATATATATATATATATATATATATATATATTATAACTAGAACGTGATCAATTACATTGAATTAGTCGATATATACATAAAATTGATGGACGTTGGTTGTCGGTATCTCATATTTTATTATATATCAATTATTGCTATTTTTTTTATACTACTTTTTATATATTTAATTATCATATTTGTGTTCCAGTGCCTACCATTGTCTTATCTGATAAAAGCGTTGGAAAAGATTTTTGAAAAATAAGTATTTACAACATTAAAATTTAATCATATTAAGTGGAGTAAATATTTTCTTGAAATATTAGCATAGTGTAATATTCGTTGATATCGCTTTTAATATATAACATTAGACATATAATATCATACATACAACTATAATACGATTTATATCTTCTCATTTCAATATATTATATTTTGAAGTATCTTTAATTTTAATTTATTTATACCGATGTTGAATACATTGTAAGTGAAAAGAAATTATAAAGAATAAAGGGAAATGTCAATGTATCCTAAAGGGAGTATATCCATTTCCATTTAGGAAAAAAAAATCTAGGAACTAGGGGTATGACATTTACCGGCAATACAATAGACATTGAAGGTTTGTTTGACTATGATGATCGTGCTTCATTACAAATATGTATCTTATACCAATACAAAAGTTTGTACATATATGTAAAATTGATTCTACTCCGTATGCTTATAATGGTTTACATGGTCTCCAAAGAGTTCCAAGCATGTGTTCAAATTTGTACTATGAATCAAATAAAACGTACACTTTGTATTTGACATGCAATATTTAGTAGCATTACAAAAAATGAATACAATCATATGATACAAATAGATGGTTAAACTTAAACATACTACAATTATTTTATATTTAAACTAATGTTATTTTGTGTATTATTGTCTTATTAGTTGTTGGAGTCTAAAAAGGATACTAAATAGTCAAAACACCATACGTAATAAATTCGAATATATTTAGATACTCAAATATATTATTTTAGGGTATTTGTAATTTATTACATTATACATTGTATTATCATCACGATTACAACAAAATTAACTATGTGCATATTACGACTAAATTTTTTATTGTACTACAATCATGATTTTACATACTAAATATTATGTATGTGAATCATGTGGGGCAATCATATGGTATGAAATTAGTATTAGTATTACTATTAGTATTAGTATTAGTATTAGTATTAATATTAGTATTAATATTAATATTAGTATTAGTATTAGTATTAGTATTAGTATTAGTATTAGTATTAGTATTAGGGCTCGTTCGGTTACCGCTATAAGGTTCTACTGACTAAATAGTAGGGGCTAATAGCATGTCCGGTTGGTAAGATTCACACTTTTTCAAACCCGCTACTAAAATCAAAGCCCGCTATTAAATGCTACTATTTCTTTAAATTAGTAGCACCCCTCCCCCTGAGATTAATTTAATAGGGGTGACTAAAAAGGAAAAAGACAAATTTATCCTTAAATTCATATTTTATTATTGTAAACTAAGTGGTTTTATAGACAATTCATATATAATAACCGATTTTAACAAATTTAATAGAAAATCTAATCTAAGAAACCGAACATGCTACTAACTAAATAATTAATTAGTCAGTAGGAAGTTAATCCAATCTCATGTAATCCAATCTAATCCAATATAGGTAACCGAACGAGCCCTTAGTATTAGTATTAGTATTAGTATTAATATAAGGATTATAATTAGTATTAGAATTAATATTACCATTAACATTTTAGGGTTAGCATTAGTATATTAGTATCACCGTTAGTATTAGTATATTATAGTATTTGTATTAGTATATATATTAGTATATATATATTAGTACTATTAGTATTAATATATGTATCAACATGAGTATTAATATTAGTATTAGTATTAGTATTACCTAGCATTTCCCCCTTGCGATGCAGATGATAGCATTTTGAAAAGTGAAAAAATGATTAATTTATTACACGACATTAACAATTAAATAGAGAAATATATTATACTAATCCAAAAAAATTTAGGAAAACATCAATATTCATACAAATTTGATAATCCAAAACCACTCAAAAAAAATATATGAACTTAATTGTCATAATAAGAAATTAGTAGTTATATAAATGAGCAATTAATAAAGCAAAAATTAATAAAACAAAACAATAATTATCGATATTCATATATAATTTTTGTTTCATATATTCATATTTTAAGTTTCAAACAAATATAACAAATAATTCTTTCATCTTCCAAATAAATATATTCATATTATACTTAGATTTTATAAAGTTAGTTGTTTTTGTTTTATTTATAGTATTACATAGTAAAATTTATTTATTTTCCAAACAAATAGGTTGAGATGTACCAAAAATAAATGCAATGTAGTATCATTATCTCTTACGAATTGAGATATATGGATGAAAAATAGTAGATTGATGTTGGAGGGATTCTACTCGATTATGTTTCAATTTTGATGATGATTGAAAATATAGTTAGAAAGTTAAAGAAAAATATTAAAATTTAATAATAGCAAAAATGTCATTAGGATTTCTTAAGTTGCCCTAACGTTTCTTTCTTATATATATAAAGATACTAGTATTAGTGTTAATATTAGTATTAGTATTAGTATTAGTATTAGTATTAGTATTAGTATTAGTATTAGTATTAGTATTAGTATTAGTATTAGTATTAGTATTAGTATTAGTAATATTATTAGTATATTAGTATTAGTATTATTAGTATTAGTATTAGTCTTAGTATTAGTATTAGTAATATTATTAGTATATTAGTGTTAGTATTATTAGTATTAGTATTAGTATTAATATTTGTATTAGCATTAATATTATTAGTATTAGTATAAGTATTAGCATATTAACATTAATATTAATTAATATTAGTATTAATATCATTAATAGAGACAATATTAGGATTATCATTCGCATATTAGTATCAATATAGCCTTAGTATTATATTTAGCATTATAGCATAAGCATATTAGTATTTGCATTAGCATTGACATTAAAATTAACATCCTTTTTAATTAATATAGGAATTAATAGAGGTATTCGATTTACATCATCGATATATTTTAATTCGTTGATTTAATTCATTTTGATCATAGAAATGATCCCCGTGCATCGCACGGGTGAGATACTAGTATTATATAAAAAGAGGATCTATGCCCTATTTGAATGACATGTGGCAAATTCCTATTTCATTTTCTCAAATCGCTTAGTTGGCACTCAATTGATGATGTGTAATACTAAATTGCTTATTAGGCATTTTAATCTTGGTATGTTTTTAAGTTCTTTCCTATTTAACATTTGCACATTCATTTAAAAAATTGCCACATATAAATAATAAAATGCATTTAATATAATATAAATTCGAATTTTTAAATGAACTAGTAACTCACCCGTGCGATGCACGGAGATTAATTAAAAACATTAAAATGAGTTAATGTATAAAATCAACGAAGAAAAATTATGTCGAGAATGCTAAGAATACAACCGAACAAAAAAATAAAAATTCGTATCATAATCAAAAAATCGGTTTTAGGCGGTCTGAGTCGGTCCGAGGCGGTCAAACCTTTAAGGCGGTCAAACTCGGTGGCAAAAAATCGGTCAAAATACGGTTAAAAATCGGTTTTTTTTTTTTTTTTTTTATAATTCAATATAAAAGTTGGATTTAATAAAAGAAGATATGACTTTATGCCTTATTTTGTTTATGTTAATTGTTATTGTTAAAGAACTAATGATGTATGCCACGAATGTTCAAGAATAAATGTAAATTCAAAAAAAATGTTTTTTTATTTATATTTTATAAGGATATTTATGTATTATGATCTTATGATTATTAAACTTTTATTATTTTATTAGGATATATACATGATGGAGATATAACTATGTTTAAATATCTTTTTACATATGTTTGGAGTATTTATAAATAATATTTAGAAATATATTATATTAAATTTTAAATACTGATACCGATACCCATACTGATACTAATACTCATGCTAATACTAATACCAATACTAATACCAATATTAATATTCATACCAATAGTCATACCAATACTCGTACAGATATTGATACTGATACTCATATTCATACTGATACTGATACTGAGACTGATGTAGTTATTGATAATGATATTAATATTGATAGTGATACTGATACTAATACTGATATTGATAGTAATACTGATACTAATACTAATATCATATTAATAGTATATTAATACTTATACTAATACTAATACTAATATTAATATTAATACTAATATTAGTACTACTACTGATACTGATACTGATACTGATACTGATACCGATACTAATAGTATTACTAATACTAATACTGATACTAATACTAATATTAATACTAATACTAATACTAATACTAATACTAATACTAATACTAATACTAATACTAATACTAATACTAATACTAATACTAATACTAATACTAATACTAATACTAATACTAATACTAATACTAATACTAATACAACGATAAATATTAATGCTAAAACTAATACATTGTTCTAGTACTTCACCCGTGCGTTGCACGGGGTATTCATCGTAAAAATAAATATTTTATTTAAAAAAAAATCCTCGAAATAGTAAGATCAGTGATATGCAATACAAATTAGTAGAAAAGTAAAGGAAAATAAAAAATATATTATGTATTGTGTAAGTAATGAATACCAGTCGCAGTACCACTGCCAATATGAATACAAATACCAATACCATTACCGTCCATTACCATCACCAATATCAATACCATTACTATGACCATTACCATTGCAGTTACCATCACCAATACCAATACCATTACCATTATCATTACTAATGTTAAAACTAATACTAATATGATAATAATACTATTACTATTAGTGTTAGTAATTCTAATGTTATTGCTAATCCTAATCCTGGTATTAACTCTAATCTTAGTTCTAATACTAATCTCAATCATTGTTCTAATCCAATTTGTAATCCTAATGGTAATGTTAATCTTAATTTTAATACTAATTCTAATTATAATCTTAATCCTTATAATAATACGAATCATAATTCCAATCCTTATAGAAATGCAAATATGCTAATGCTAACGCTAATTTTAATACCAATCTTTATATGCTAATGCTAATGGTAATGAAAATCCTAATTCGAATTATAATTCTAATCATAATGCCGATATTAATACTAATTATAATTATAATCCTAATCTGAATACTAATATTCATACTAATATCAATTCTAATATGCTAATACTAATTTAATCTTAATCATAATACTAAGTAACACTAATACTAATACTTATATGCTAATGTTAATATTAATCCTAATATACTAATACTATTACTAATATTAATTCACTAATATTAATACTAATATACAAATGCTAATAATAAGATATACTAATACTAATACTAATGTACTAATACTAATATACTAATATATTAATACTAATACTAATATACTAATACCAATATTAATATACCAATACCAATATGTACCAATATCAATATTAATATAAATACCAATACCAATACCAATATCAATATCAATACCAATACAAATGCAAATATCAATATAATTATCAATACCAATATATATCAATACAAATACCAATACCAATACCAATACCAATATCAATATCAATACAATTACCAATTCCAATTCGAAAATATTTTCGAATGTAGCCCAATAATAAACTGACAACGTTCTAAAAAACTGATACTCATACCCATACTCATACTACTCAAACTCATACTTATACCCATACTAATTGATACTCATACTAATATCTACACTAATAATGATATTCATACTGATACATATATTGATACTAATACTGATACTGATACTCATACTGATATTGATAGTCATACTGATACTGATACTCATACTGATATTTATATTTATATCGATACTGATATTGATATTGATACTGATACTAATATTAATACTCTTATTGATACAAATATTGATACTCATACTCATGTTAATATTAATACTCATAATCATACTCAAACTCATACTCATACTCATACTACTATGCATACTTATACTCATTGTCATACTTATACTCATACTCATACTCATTGTGATACTCATATTCATTACTTGTACTAATACTAATATTAATATGGATATTACTATTGATACTGTATTAATACTCATACTGATACTCATATTGATATTCATAGTAAAACACATATTGAAACTCAGACATATACTCATACTCAAACTGACAATGATACTAATACTTGTATTAACATTGATACTAATACTCATACGCATACTCATATAAATACTCATATTCATACTCATACTAAAAGTCCATACTCGTACTCATACTCGTACTCGTACAAATTCTCATTCTCATTCTGATATTCATACTCATACTCTCATACAATATCATACTCGTATGTACTCAAACGCGTACTCATAATGATACATATACTCATACTCATATTAATGCTCATACTGATACAAATACTCGTATTAATACTCATACTAATACTCATACATACATACTAATACTCATACCGATACTCATACTACTACTCATACTCATACTCATACTCACACGCATATTATTAATAATTATAGTAATATTGAAACTCATATTAATTATCATACTCATTCTGATACTCATACTCATATTGATACTCTTACTGACAGAAACACTAATATTGATGCAAATACCGATATTAATATTGATACTCATACTGATACTCACACTGATATTGATACTAATATTCATACTAATATTTTGATCCGCATACTGATATATTCATATTGATACGCATAATGATGTTGATATTGATACTAACATGTAATACTGATATTGATACTGATACTGATACCAATATAAATACCAATATCAAGACTAAGACCAATAGCAAAACAAAATAAATTTGACGGCAATTCAAATAAATTTGAATTGATTAAATATCAACTTATATGGTATGATTAGAATAGTAAGCAAATCCAAAGAATTAAAACAAATCATCTTAAATAAGTAAATTGGAGAAGAGTCAATTATGTAAATTGGAGAATATATTGGCAACATTTTAAAAGGAAAATTTAGAAATTCAAAATGTATAAGGTTTGAATCCATATAATTGAAGTAATGGTATACTCAGTAACTGAAATTAATTACTATCATTTCGGCAAAAATTCTTGCAAATTCGTTTGAAGAATCTAGAACATGAAATACATAGTATTGAATTTCAAAATTACCATTAAAAACCTACAGAAAATGAAAAGGAAAATATGAATTGATGAGTAGTTAAATGACAATAACATATAAAAAGTTTAAGAACTTAACGACTAATATCATTTGTAAATAATATTTATAACGGAATGAGTACGTATTTCGCACTGTTGTTAAAAAAACATTAAACTAAATAAATAGAATGGGTCTAAATTATTATGATATAATTCGATAAATATGTAAATAAAAATAATATAAATAAATTAATAAATATTCTCAAACATGAAATGAAAATAATCTCCCAAACGATTCAAACTTTGCCCATTTCTGCAATATATAATCATAGACAACCATGTAAGAATGTCACGTCTAAAAAAATATATTACATATTATATATTATATATTCTTCAGTTATGGATAGATTGAAAAAAATATATAAAGAAATGAAATTCGAACCAACACCGGGTACATCTTTATCATTAATATATACACAAACACACACACACCCTCATTGGTGTGTATAGATCAACAGTAAAAAAATATCCGATATAATCTTCACCGGGTATAACATAGAAATAACCGGAGTATTGCTAGTTGGGTGGTGAGTGTACAATTTATATAGAAGGTGCAACAATGTAAACATGGCTGGACAAGGTCCATACATACAAATCATTAATAAGAAGAAAAAAAAACAACTATTAGATTTATAAATATAACGAACAAAAACAAAAAGAAAATAAAAAATAAAGTAAAATGGAATATGATTAAATAATTAGTGCGTGCATACAATCAAACCAATAGATAAAACATAAAGATTTAAGTTGTCAGAAAAATCTTTCGGGCAAAACAAATGAAAAGATATAAATGGGAAAAAGAAAAAAAAAACCCTTGTCTCTAGTGTTGTACCATAAACCGAATGGTGGTGATGAATGAGTTTATGAGAGTTTTATAGTTGTGTTTACATGACAAAAAAATAAAACAATATGTAAAAATGGAAACAATTAACTAACATTAAAACAAAGATTTCCAAGATTTGATTTTAAATTTTAAATTTAAAACAAATTACCTATCACAAAAAAAAAAAATATGATTAAATAACGAAAACCCAAAAATATATAATTAAATTTTCCCTTAATTTAAAACATAATGGAAAATCGTAAATTGTAATTATTAAATTAATAGAATTTTGTATAAATTTGTTCAATGATATGCATCAATTTCGCCAAATCATGCCATTATTTAAACAAAATTCGTATGTGTGTGTGTATGTATATATATATATATATATATATATATATATATATATATATATATATATATATATATATATATATAGAGAGAGAGAGAGAGAGAGAGAGAGAGAGAGAGAGAGAGAGAGAGAGAGAGAGAGAGAGAGAGAGAGAGAGAGAGAGAGAGAGAGAGAGAGAGAAAGAGAGATATTAAATTATTAATAGTGATTGAGTCAATATTTATTACGTACTATCACCATGTTTATAAAATTAAAATTATTCATTACCAAAATGTGAAATATTCGAAACTATGGAAACCTATTAAAACAACATACTTCAATACATACACAAATCTATTAATTATGCACGGTATATATAATAAGGAAACAAATTAATCAAAAGTCAATCGATTCCTAGTTAGGTGAGTACATGTGCATAATATTGTGGAGAAGAAAAGATTTTATAAATTAGTAATACTGTAGATATATATTTTATGAAGATATATGTAAAGAAGTGAATATATCTGTACTTTAAATCCCATCCTTTTATGGAATATCCTAATTGGAAATATATTATGGAGATTCTGAATAAGTTTAAAAAATCGGTACACATTTTTGTTTTAATAAAAAAATATAAATAATTAATTACACACATTAATAAAAAAATATAAATCTTAATAATATATTGAAATTGATATATAAATTTGCATAAAAAAATTTAAACATCTAATTCTATTAATATAATACATTTATTATTATTATTATTATTATTATTATTATTATTATTATTATTATTATTATTATTATTATTATTATTATTATTATTATTATTATTATTATTATTATTATTATTATTATTATTATTATTATTATTATTATTATTATTATTATTATTATTATTATTATTATTATTATTATTATTATTATTATTATTATTATTATTATTATTATTATTATTATTATTATTATTATTATTATTATTATTATTATTATTATTATTATTATTATTATTATTATTATTATTATTATTATTATTATTATTATTATTATTATTATTATTATTATTATTATTATTATTATTATTATTATTATTATTATTATTATTATTATTATTATTATTATTATTATTATTATTATTATTATTATTATTATTATTATTATTATTATTATTATTATTATTATTATTATTATTATTATTATTATTATTATTATTATTATTATTATTATTATTATTATTATTATTATTATTATTATTATTATTATTATTATTATTATTATTATTATTATTATTATTATTATTATTATTATTATTATTATTATTATTATTATTATTATTATTATTATTATTATTATTATTATTATTATTATTATTATTATTATTATTATTATTATTATTATTATTATTATTATTATTATTATTATTATTATTATTATTATTATTATTATTATTATTATTATTATTATTATTATTATTATTATTATTATTATTATTATTATTATTATTATTATTATTATTATTATTATTATTATTATTATTATTATTATTATTATTATTATTATTATTATTATTATTATTATTATTATTATTATTATTATTATTATTATTATTATTATTATTATTATTATTATTATTATTATTATTATTATTATTATTATTATTATTAGATGACTTTGAAAACTTATATATTAGAACATTTCGAACAATCAACAATTCCAAACTAACATTATTGAATTTATGAACTATAAACTTATTTTACAGACATTTATATATATTCCTTTGTAATGTATGCACAAATTTTAGATTATTTTACTAATCCACTACGGCTAGTATGGATATTTTTTTATCAAACAAATATTATCGAATTATATATAATTTTGAAGTGTATGTTAAATATATCTAGATATAATTCAGTATTCTAGTTCATACAATTTTATAATCAGGGTACGTATAGAAAATATTGCATGAAAATTTTATTATACAAATAAGGTACAATCAATATGTATATTAGGTCTTGTTGATGCATATTAATATATATGTATATTATTAATTATAAATTATATTTCCCGAGAATATTAATTGCATATTGTATACGACAATTCTCATTGAAGTTATAAAAAATAATTGATAAATTACAGTTGGAACAATCTATAAACATAAAACAAATATATATGGATGTATCAAGAAATTAATAAAATATATATTATCGCACCAAAATCAAAATATTTATATTTAGGATACTCTATAAAGACATGAAGACATAGAAAATAAAAATATTAGAATAACTACCAAACATAATTGCAAAATGTAATAAACTATTCTATGTTCGTAAATTTTATTATATTACTTATGGCGTCAAACGATAACGAATATGTGTTGCCAATAATAAGATGATTCGATGTACAAAACGAATTCCAACCAATTGTGAGGTATACCCCGCGTGATTTATTTTTTGCTTCATACAAATAAATTTTATTCAACGAACCCTCTTCCTATTCAACATGGATATATTTCTTGGCAACCAATCCAGCAGTCTCTTGAAAGTTTTGCGCAGGTACTACAACATAATTAAAATGAAAATTGTTAATAAAAGTATAATCACATTAAAACGCATCTATTGAATAAGAAAAATATATATAATAAATAACGTACCAGTTTGTGCATATCATAACGTGTAAATATTTTTGTAAAATAACATATCGAGCCATAATCCACCGCTTCAACATCATCAATATTGAGATTCTCTTGAATTGCAAATGGTTGGTACATACACATATTAAATAACCAATCACATGAATCACACCTCCATGTGGATCCATTGGTCCAACAATGATTTGTAGGAATACATCGTTCATGTATAAAAGCCTCAGCATAACCCACAACAAAAGAAAGATTTGAAATCTTCCATTTCAGTCATCCCACATACAATGCAAGATCCAGAGCATGGAACGACTTTGATTGATTCCCTACATGAGACGCACATACACGGATCGAAATTAGGATCAAAATACGCGTTGCAAAGAACACATTGTTTGGACTGAGCGCAAACAATTTTTTTGATCTTCATAAAGTACGAACTACCTTATTTAATAAACTGCATGAAAACAATTAAAAAAGTATATTAAAATTAAAACCCAAAAGAAAGAAATACAAATAGTACTAATATGTATATATAAAAATAATTATGAATATAAAACTATGCATATATACTTATAATAATCTATAAGAAATGATAAAAAAAATGTAATATAAAACTGTATAATACGAACATTGTGCACTTTGTAATCGAATGGTGGTAGATAAAAATGAAATGAACATTGAGGGGTTTATATAGTATTGAGCATGAACTTAATTCCATGGAAAAATTAAAAAATCAAAAGATCTATATATTAGTAAATGAAATCAAATCAAACAAATAAAGGAAACAATCCAAAAAAAATATAATAACTTGTGGAAAAAAAATCTTGCAATATAAAAACATTAAATATGAAGATACGATTTTTATTTTGTACCATTCAATTTTGAATTAAAGTGTAAATTAAATCAATCAAATATGATATGAAGGAATCTTGGAATATTAAAGATTCCTTTATATTGGTGATTTGATATTTTATTTGAAATATTAATTGACAAATATAATGCATAATCCAGTTTATAGTTCGAAACATATTATATATTAAATATTGTTTTCGAAATATACTGACAAACTACTATATTTAGAAAAAAAATTCTTGTCCTAACAATTGTGGGCTGGAGATCACAAAAAATTTAGAAAACAACAAATATGCTTTAAATTATTAAAATATACTGCATTTAAATTGTTAAATTTTCAAATTTCAAAATATTCCATATTTATTAAATAATATAATTATTTTTAATTTGAAATATGGTATAGTAAAAATTATATACAAACTATAGTGTATATTTATTAAATAGTTCAATTAAAAAATAAAACATTTTTTTTATTATTATTTTTAACGGAATGGATATTCGAATATTCTAAAATATTGAAAATTAAAAAAAAAAACAAAAAAAAAACAACAACAACATATTCCTTTATTTTAATATTTTAGTATTTAAAAAAATATTTTTTCTATGAAAATTATTTGAATATTCGTAAAAAAATTGAGTTTCGTGAATTTTTTTCAATAAATATATTTTGAAATACTGAAAATATAAATAACATTTTTTTATTTCGAATTTATAAAATATTAACTTTGGAAATAATATATATACATGTGGTAATTATTAAATGATTGTGTAAATGTAAAATAGGAAATAACTTAAAAACATCCATAAATAAAAATGCCACCTATTCAATTGAAGAATCCACCTAATCAATTGAACTCCAACTAAGCAATTTTGACAAATGACATCATCATTTGCCACATGTCAATCATTGAGGGCATAGATCCTCTTTTTTATATTATATATAGATGTTCAAAAATTTTAATGCATGAATATTCAATTTTTTTATATTATGTATATATTTTCGAGTTTTTTTTTTATATTATTTATATATATTCGAATTTTTTATAGTATTATTTATTTTCGTATTTTGTTGTATTCTTTTAGAATTAATTCCTTGAAATATAATATTTTCATAGAATTAGATGTGTAAAAATTTGAATTAAAATTAATATATCAATTTCAACATATAATCAAAATTTATATTTTTATTATTAAAAAATATTATGCGAAGGTAATACTTAAATGTACATATTATTAATTTGAATATATTATGCATTTTAAATATTTTTCCGACTTAATATATTACATTACAGTAAATTAATAAATTATATTCTTATTTTATTTTAATGTAATCTTTATTTGATTATTTATAATATATTATTTCCAATTTAAAGTTCAAAAAGATTATCTTATTTTTAATTTTAGTTTTATTGTTTATAGTATTTTTCATATATTCATTGTTTTAAGAAAACTAAATTCAGAAACAATTATTAATACATAAATGTAATTAAACGTCATTATAGTATATAGTAATTTATATATAATTTTCAGTTTATTATTTTATTTACTATTTACACGGATTAAAACAAGTTCACTTACTTTAATTAATATTTTATACTTTTATCCTTTAAAGGAAATGGCTATACAAATATTTATGAAAAGGAAAGTTAAATCAATTAGACGAATTTAGATGATTGAATTCAATTCTTATTTATTTAACATGATTTGTTTATTTACAAAAGTTATTAATTTATTTGTGGTTCTTTACATTATGTATATCCCGTTTTCCTCTCTTTTTTTTTTCCACTTTTAAAAGGAAAGATTGTTTAATACTCATATATGCATACTTTCCATAATTACTTTACTAATTAATGTTTTATTTCAATTCTTATTTATTGTATACTAATTTGATTTGATTTGATTAGTATTTTTCGATTTTAAGTAATCTTTGTTTGGCAATGTAATCATGTATAATTCAATATCTGAATGCAAATTAACATAATTAAACATGCGTATTTATTGCAAATGTCATGTATAACTTTCATACGTCCAATTATCTCGATTGCTCTATTTTCTATTTATGTCATATATCAATCAATATTTAATACACATCAATTATATTATATAGATTTTATGAAGATAATTTCCATATTTCTAAAATACTTACACCACATATCCTAAACACCATAAATAATTCATTTCTTTCTCTCATTTTTTCCCATCGTTAGCTCATACCTCACCGAAATATTTTTGTTTGCTTCGTTTTCATGTCCTATTCCGCCGATTTTTTTTCCCATGCGAATGTTTATTTGTTCTTGATACAAATTTTAATTGTATTTCATTATTATTTTATTTTTCTTGATATTCCTTTTGAAATATTAGTCATTATTATTTTTAAATTGTTTAATTTCTTCTTCTTCTGTGTTTTCTTTTTCGTTCCTTCTTTCTTATTTTTCTTGAAAAACATATTGTGGTTTGTAAATATTTTCATATTACATAGTTATTTTTTTCATTGTTATTTGTTGTTATAATCTTTTTTATGTTATCCTTTTATGTAGTTTGACTAATTTTCAGTAATCCATTTATGATACTATTAAATATAGTTTTTTTTGTTTAGTTATTTTATATTAATATTTAATATTATTTCCTTTTTTTTTTTTATTGGGCGAATGGCCAAAAGGCCCATCACATGGGACTTAAATGCATTTTGGTCCACAAAAAAACAGTCTATCAATTAAACTCATCCCCATGTCTTTAGTCCAAAATACCTTCCATAATATAATTCTTATCAATTCCACCCATTATGCTCTAACTTCTTTAATATTACACATTGACCCCGAATTTAAACAAATATATCACATTAACCCCCAATTTTTTATTTTTATTTTCAGAAAATAATTTTTTTCCAGAAATATTTTTCTCCGGCCAGATTCCGGCGTTGACTTTTTTTCTTTTTTCTTTTTTTTTTTTTTGAATTTTTTTTCTTAGAAAAAAAATATTTTAATTAATATTACTGTCTTGGCTACTAAATTACTGTCTCAGACAGTAATATTACTGTTTGGGACAGTAATATTGTGAATATTATTTTGCCGAACAGTAATATTATTAATATTATTGTCTAAGACAGTTAAATTACTGTTGGAGACAGTAATTTAGCATCCAAGGTAGTAATATTAATTAAAATAATTTTTTTTAAGAACAAAAATTTTAAAAAATAAATAAAAGTCAATTAACAGTTAAATTACTTTCTCCGACAGTTAAATAACTGTTGGAGACAGTAATTTAGCAACAAATACAGTAATATTAATTAAAAATATTTTTTGTAAGAATAAAAAAGTCAATTAACAGTTAAATTTCTGTCTCCGACAGTTAAATAACTGCTGGAGACAGTAATTTAACAACGAATACAGTAATATGAATTAAAATATTTTTGAAGAAAAAAAAAAGAGGCAATTAACAGTTAAATTACTGTCTCCGACAGTTAAATAACTGCCGGAGACAGTAATTTAGCAGCCAATACAGTAATATTAATTAAAATATTTTTGTAAGAAAAAACAAAATTATAAAAAAAAAATAAAAAAAAAAAGTCAACGCCGGAGACCTGGCGGTCAACGGCAGTTGATCGGCCGGAAAAAAATTTCAGAAAAAAAAAAGTTTTTCAAAAAAAAAAAAAAAAAAGAAGTCTACGCCAGTCAACGGCGACGACCGGCGGTCTCCGGTGGTGGCGGGTCAAAATTAGGGTCAAAATTGAAATTATGGTTAAAATTGGTTAATTGTTGAAATTGGGCTAAATTGGGATGAAAATCATGAAATTGGAGTTGAACTGGGTTTCAATGAATTGATGGTAATTTTGGTATATATAAATAATTTTCCTTATTTGCAAATAAGTTTGAATGTGATGGATTTGTTTGAAGGACAAAAAAGTTGGATGTCCCGCTTTTAATTAAGTGCCCTTGTCATGGGTCTATTTGCCATTACCCTTTTTTATTAAGTATAATGTTATAAATTATTTTTTAAACTTAACAAATGTTCTTTTTAATATATATTGTTTGATTGTCAAAATCCTAATTTATCGGGGTGTTTTCCCAATATAAATTCCTTAATTAAAGCAGAAGTATGGAAATTAATCCTTAATCACACCAAAATGAATAGGGATTTTGAGAGTTATGTATTTGTTTTAGCTTGGGATTTTTCTTTTTTTTTTTTAGCAAATTCAAATTATGTTACAATGGGAAAGAATAGGGGATAGGATAGATTCGATTCCTACTACTAATATCCCACTGTAAAAAATATTATTCACATAATTTGAATTTGCAGTGGGATATCAAGCATATTTCTCTAACATAGAATCCCACTGTCGACAACCATTATCGATATCCTAACTGTCTACAACCATTATCCGATGTTTATTATAGGTATTCTACATATTTTATAGAAAAAATTCAAATTTCCCATGTGGATAACCTCATATCACACATATTTTCTTTTATGAGTTCAATCGATTTATACGTCAATATCAATCTAAGAAGATCTATACTATGGTGTTGTTTGCAAACACTTTTCCAAAGTGATTATGAGTTTTTTTGAGTAAAAATCAGTTTTTTTAAACATTAAAAAAATTATAATCAGTTTGGAGAAGCGTTTGCGAACACCACCTATATACAAAGTCAAGATTCACAATTGAGTGACATTTTTAATTCCGCTCCACAACTTCCTGTTATATGCAATTAGATTTTCTTATTTAATTTAAGTAACATTTGTACATTTTTTCATTCCATCTTTCCTGTTGTTGCATTAGTTGAAATTTTCTTTAATTTTATAAATTACTTAATATCATAAAATCTGTGATTTTGAATTCGTGTGTAAATTTTCTTTATTGTAATTAAATAACGGAAATTTTCGGTTTCATAAAATCCATGATTTTGATTAATTTGTTTCATAAATATCATTACATATAAATTACAAAAATAAATTTATTTTCTAAAGTATTTATTATTAAGTTTCCTCCATAATGAATTTAAAAAATGATTAGTTTTTAAATATCTAATATTAATTCATTGTCTACGTCGACCATAAATTTCGCCTTTCTTAAAATATTGCATATCAAAATTTATTTAATTATGGACTAAAATTATTGTACTTAATTAATTTACTTTGTTCGTGTATGCATACTTTTCCATGGGCCGCCAACCATTGGTAGTTGATTTTTTTCCACCAATTATTTATCTATTTATTATGAAATTTTGTTAATAGACATAATTGATAATAAATCTCTTTCCATAATGAAACATTGTATTTTGCAATTGATTTGCAATTTAAACACGTTTTTTTTTATTATAAACATTTCCGCATATGTTTAAATATGGCAATACTTTAGTTTTTTCTTTTTTTTTTTTTTTTTTTTTTGGCCAAAAGATTTTATTATTCCATTTAAGATAGGCAGGAGGGGGCCTCGTTAAAACCTTGTGGGCCTAACACAAGGAAAACGAGTACCCCTACAATGGAAATAGAAAATCAGCGTCTAAGGTAACTAGACTATTACAAATATGACCCAAAATGGGGTACAAAATGCTAATATTAAAGTATGTACTGCGGCTATTCTTAACCACCCCCAACTTTCTTGTGCTTCGCCAAAAAGCCCCACAGGTGGGGGTCAATTTGTAATTTTTGAAATTCCGCCTCCATAGCCAACATCTTTCTGAAAAATTCAGAATCACCCCTATGGTTATTCCATCTTCCCATTCGCTACAACCAATGACTCTCTCTTCCAATATACGAAAATTCCACCCCCAACACTCACGACCCCTCCTCCTTAGATGTAGTTCCGTGTGTCTCATTTACGAAAATTCGCAATACCGAGCTTATCACTAATGTATGCAGCCTTCACTTCTTGAGGCATACTGTTCCCTGAGAAAACCTCTTGATAAGATTTATGCGTATATGCCCAATTGGCTAAACGGTCTGCCATCGTATTCTCTTGGCGAAACACATGTGTGATCTTATGATATGGTCGAAACTCTTGCATGCAAATCCGATATACGTACTCCAAATCCCACGCCACTCCCAATTTCTTGATCGCGTTGACCGTTAAAAGAGAGTCCGTCTCGACTACAACTGCTCCAATCCCTAACGAATGACACAAGCAAAGACCCACGGCCACCGCAAAAATTTCAGCAAAATTATTCGTACCTCTCCTAAAGAAAGCCGAAAAACTTGCAATAATACCACCTTCTGAATTGCGAATGATGCCCCCGACCGTACACATCTCGTCTTTCGCGGACCCATCTGTATTAAGTTTGTATGTTCCAACAGCAGGAGGCTCCCATTTATGCCATACTCCACGCCTAACCATTGGTTGTGGCCCTTAAATACCTACTGCCGCCAGCTGTAGGAGTTGCGACTTCGTGGACATGTGGCGTGTTCTGTGCACGATAACCAGGTCTTTTACTTTATGGAGCACACGTTGGCATATATCAGTCGCTGTCATAACCCCTCCGTCGTAAACCACCTTGCATCTTGCGATCCATATTTCTCGGAGGATATGGCAGACTACTGATGCTCGAACCATGACGTAAGTCGAGTGAGTCTTCGGTTTCGGCGTCCATATGCGTAGCGCGTGTTTCACTGACTCAAAAGCCCACGGAATTCTGAATATTAAGCCAAAGTGCCGCCATACTGAATGTGCAACTTCCGATTGAAAAAAAGAGATGTCTGATGTCTTCTTGGTGAGGGTTGTTGCAGCATACACATCTTGACACTATCGGAATTCCTCGAGTTACTATACGGAGGTCAACCGGGATAGCGTGATGCAGAATTTTCCACATAAAACCACTAGTTTTGGGTGGAATGTAGTTGAGCCATACCCGAACAGGCCAGTGTTGCCTCCGACCACTTTTCCGCCGAAAATTATAATACTCTTTGGACGAGAAAATTCCCGTTTGTGTTAGTGTAAATATGAGTCTGTCAGGTTGTTTCTCATCCAACTTAACACGGACAATTTTCTCATGCCAATCTGTGTGAATGAGCGGTAAATAATCCGCTATTTGAGAGAGTGCTTCGGCCACTATAAGATGACGATCGCACGGGAGAGGCCCGATTAGCGTCTCGCCAATCCAGTTTTCCATCCAAAAACTTATACCTCCTCGCCTTACGAGCCATCTAGTGCACTCCTTAATACTATCTACATGCTTGTGTATTGCAATCCAAAGAGGGGATGCCCTTTGCCGATTAATATTATTCCGTTTATCGCAATATTTGGCTTTCGCAAATCGAACACATAGAGTCTTCCCTTGGTTGACCAACCACCATAGCTTCCCATGCATGCAGTCCATTACATCTTTTAATAGCCGAATGCCCAATCCTCCTTCGTCAATCGGGGTACAAACGGTCTCCCATCGAACCCAGTGTGTTCGCGCGTCATTACCCGAGCTCCAGAGAAACATAGCCATGATTAGTTCTATACGCTTTAAAACCGAAATAGGGACTTTCGTGCATGCCATCGTATAAACCGGAATGCTTGCAAGCACCGATTTTATCAATGTGATTTTTCCGGCAAAAGACAAAAATTTCCCCTTCCACCCCGTAAGCTTTCATCGAACCTGTTGCACCACGTTTTCATAATATTCAGCTTTTGATCGGCCAAAAAAGATAGGAACTCCAAGATATCTAAACGGGAACTATTTCCGCCGAAAACCCGTAATTCGCTCAATGGAATGGGCAACACCCTCGCCCCATTTACCTACATAGTAATGACTCTTACCCGCATTGACTCGTTGCCCGGAAGATCTTTCATATGAGTGAATAGTGTCCATAAAGTTCATTAAAGATTCTCGCCCACCATTAGTGAACACTAGGATGTCATCCGCATACAACATGTGAGATATAGAAACCTCGTCCCTCCCCACTTTGTAGGGTCAAATGTGCTTTGCTGCAATATTTTTGGTAATATTCTGCGTCAATATTTGTTGAGCCAAAATGAAGAGGAGCGGGGATAGTGGATCACCTTGCCGAACCCCACGAGAGGATTTGAAATTCCCCACGATTTCCCCGTTTATACTGAACGAGTACCATATATTCGAAATATTGCGATAGATGAGATCGCATGCAGCATGAGAGAAGCCGAACGCTCGCATTGCGCGAAGAAGGAAACGCCATTCTAACCGATCGTATGCTTTCGCCATGTCGAGCTTGAAAACCACGTTACCCCCTTTACTTTTCCTATTGATATCTCGAACCAATTCTTGCGCCATGACAATATGAGCCGCCATCTGTCTCCCTTGCATGAAACTCGTCTGTTCGTCTGAGATAATCAGAGGGAGAATATGTCCAAGACGCCTAGCAAGGATTTTTGATATAATTTTTCCTGAAAAATTCCCCAAGCTGATGGGCCGGTATTCTGCAATATTTCGGGCATTCTTCGTTTTTGGTATAAGAACCAACGTCGTCCGGTCCATGTCCTTAGATAGATAGCTCCCGCGAAAGAAGTCCCCAACCATGTGAACTACGTCACGTTTAATTATGTCCCAGCAGATCGTGTAAAAATGTCCCGTAAAGTTACCTGGCGAACTTGTCGGGTTCTTCGACTTAATTGTTTCAAGAATTTCCCCCTTTTCTGGTATTTTGCAAAAATCCCATTTATTCCATCCGTAACTATCTGCGGTGTATTCTGAAATAGCTCATCATGCAGGTAGTACTCTGAAGCCTTGAAAAGGTCCGAAAAGAAGCTTTCGGCGATAAGCCCAATTTCTTGCTGACTTGTGGTAATCGTCCCATTCTGTCGAGCCACATGGATCAATGATTTTTTCCGCCGATCTTTTATACTAGCATGGCAGATAGCAGTATTACGATCCCCATCCTTCTCCCAAGCAATACGCGCCTTATTGCTGAGCAACTCCGCCTCCTATTGTTCTAGCTTCAACAAGTGTTGTTTCAGCTCAACAAGCTGCTTCTGCGTATCTTCGCTCCAACCTTGCACTAAAATATTTTCAAGCACCTGATTTTCTTAACTCTCCTTGATGTTCCGTTGTATATCTCCAAATGTATCCCAGTTCCAATTCTTTAATGTCTTCCGAACATTCATAAGTTTTTGGTGAAAAGCGTTAGAGGCAGACCCGGAAGTAGGCGTATCCCACGCCTTTCTCACCACTTCAAGGAAGAAAGGATGATCTGCCCACATGCGCTGGAAAATAAAACGACCACGTCCCTGTTGTTGTTCTTGCTCAAATGTGACGCTCAACGGAGCATGATCTGTTGCAACTCGAGCTAAATGATGCTTTTTCAATGCCGGAAAAATGTTATGAAACGTGGTGTTGACCAAAATTCTGTCCAAACGCTGCCAAACCCTGTCCAAGCCTGTCCTTGTTGCTCCATGTGAATGGGTTACCAATATATCCCGCATCCACCAATCCATTCTGGGCGACACAATTTTAAAAATCATGGATTTTAGCAGTATTAACCAATCCCCTTTTTTTCTCTGAGATATCGAGAATTGCATTAAAATCCCCCCCCCCCCCCCCCCCCCAAAACCAAGGTCCCGTTATCACCTCGTTTATATCTGATATATGTGCCCAAAGATCACGACGTGTGCTGAGCAAACAACTGGCATAGACGAAAGTTGCCGTGAGGAGGGGTTGCCGTGGAATATCGATTGATACCGTGATAGCCTGAGAAAAGATATTTAGTGGCTTAATAGTAACTTTGGTTTTCCAAAGGATCCATATAAATTTGTTCGTCTCTTCCCCATGCAGTGAAGACGAGAAACCTAATCTGAGTGCCAAGGCATGAAGTCTTTTTCAGGGGAGCTTGGGCTCAAGAATTACCAGTATAGCAGCTCGCTGTTGTTGTACAATATTTTTTATGTGCATCACAGTGGTGTGTTGACTGACCCCTCGTGCGTTCCATATTAGACACGACATAATTAACTTTCGTGATCGTTTGGTAACCTTGCCAGAGATCTGGTAATTCTATCGGTAGGGTGTCGAAAATACAAGCTCTTCGGATTTGTAACTACTCTGCGAGTGGGAGGGACATCGCTATCAGATCTTGGTGATAATGAAACACCTGTGTTTTCCTCATTTTCTCCATCAGAATGATAAACCGCTATCTGAAAGTTCTCATTGCCTAACAAATTCAAAGCTTCGAAGTGGTTTTCCACTTCTATCGGGTTCTTCTTTGTAGGATCATTTTCGTCCAGTGCCTTGTTACTTTGTTCCGACTTTTCACCATTTTCTTGTGGCACGGCATTATAATTGTGTTGGGCCGGTGAATCTTCATTCTCACGTCCATGTCCCTGCCCCGGTTTCGTCTGGTCCCCAGAACTTGTATCATCCAAATCTTGACTTTTAGGGTTTGCATGCGTAGGTTCGTCGACAACTTCTTCGTCCCTATGCTCCTTACTCATCTGTTCTATATTTTCCTCAAACGTTTGGTCAGGCGTCGTCCCTCGAGGGTTTGGTCGGAATTTGTTTTTTCCTACACGCGCCCACTAAATGTCCCAGAAGCCCGCAATGAGAACAATACGTGTGGTTACCTTCATATTCCACTTTTTTCCACCACCCACCGTCCCTAGAGCAGCACCTATGCGTTCAAGAGATGAAATATTAAATTACGGGAGAGGGAGTTTGGGGAAACGAACCCAGACCGCAACTTTACTACTATCTTTCCCAATAGTCCCGGTGTCCAGCGAAAAATCCGAATCATGCAGTTTTTTATATCATTGGAATTACGAGATAAGGCTAATTTTGCGTCTTGTACCGACCCCATATGCACTGTTATATGGCGAGGATCCAAAAACCCTATTGCCGGTTCCGTTGCTAATTTCCATTCCGAGTTGATATGCGATCGGATATCTTGGAGGCTCGGACGACCTGCCGAGAACTTCATGATCAGCATGTTATCCACTTGGCGATTGAGTTGATCTATCTCTATAGGGGAGAAGAAGATCGCCGATGCCTGGTCAACTGACGAAATCGGCCGTGGTGCGAGATCCACTGGGGCTAATCTCGGTGGGGACATAGTCCGTTTAGTCCCAACCATTTGTGCAAAGGATTTGGGTTGCGACCCCGATGAGGAGTCTGGTTTATCCGGTGGTTGTTCTAGGTCAAAGGACGGCAATAAATTTAGGAGAGAGAAGAGAGAATTCTAGGGTTACTTTAGTTGAAAATTCAACTATACTTTGTTCCACTAATTTTTTTTCGATTTGTTTGCTTGAAGCATTTTATTTTTCGTTGAATGTTTATGATGTTATTCGTTTATTATGTATGTATTTATGTAACAATCTAAGTTATGCTTGTTTTGATTTGTTTTTGCATATCCTTGGATAGCTTCGTCTTTGTTATACGCATGGACACCGGGAAGAGAGAAGTGTTACAACGTTGTATATCATGCAAAAATATGATCCACATATATTGTGTTGATGAATTTAAAAAAAAAATACTTATGTTTTTCCATCTTTTGATTATACGTGAGACGATTGTAAGCTTGGTTTCGATGAAAAACAAGTTGAGATTAATGAAATTGAGCATGTAATAGATTTTTTGTTTACATATTTTTGTAACAATATTAATTTGTATGTCCATTAATAATTCTTATATTTATCCATTGTATTGATATGTACATACATTATTATTAGTTTGTACGTTCATTGTAATTTGCTTGCTATTAATCTTTTAAATCTTTACGTACATAACATCAGATTCATCATGCTCCACCACTGTAATTCTAATCTTATAAATTAAATTAATTATACATTAAATATTACTAACGTTATTAAGCTGAAAATGAAGTGTACGCGAAATGCATTTTATTATGAAGTGTTGCGAGGATTATTATAATATTATATTGTAACACGTCGTCATTTATTACGGGATTGTAAAGTGTTACAATTTTAGGGGATTGTAAAGTGTTACTGGCATTGTATAAGTATCAATATTAGCATCAATATAAGTATCAATGTTAGTATTATTATTAGTATATGTATTATTATCAGTATTAGTATCAATATTAGTATAATGAATATAAATATGAGTATAAGTATGAGTACGAGTATTAGAATGAGTTGAGTATGAGTATGAGTATGCATGAGTATTAGTATAAGCATGAGTATGATAAATATCACTAAATTATTTTGGAAAGCATCAATATGAGTATCAATATTAGTATGTGTATCAATATCAATATGAATAGTAGTATTAATATAAGTATCAGTATTAGTACTTATATTAGTATCAGTAGTAATATCAATATCAGTATGAATATCGGTATCACTATGAATATGAGTATCAATTTGAGTATGAGTATGAATATGAGTATAAGTATTAGTACGACTATTAATATCATGTTAGTATTAGTGTTCGTATTAGTATTAGTATCAATATTAGTTTTCGTCGTATCAAAATTAGTATTCTTATTATTACTGCATATGAGTATGAGTGTGAGTGTGAGTGTGAGTATGAATATGAGCATGAGTATGAGTATTAGTATCAGTATTTGTATTAGTATTAATATCAATATCAATATCGGTATCAGTATAAATATCAGTTTACGTATCCATATTTATATCGATATTATTATCAGAGTTAGTGCATGTATTATTAATGATTATGAGTATGACTATGGGTATGATTATGAGTATAATGAGTTTGGGTATGAGTATGAGTATCAGATTGCGTATGGGTATAAGTATTAATATTATTATGAGTATCAGTATGAGTATTAGTATGAGTATCAATGTGAGTATCATTATGAATATTAGTATGACTATGAGTGTGAGTATCAGTTTGAGTATCATTATTAATATCAGTATTAACATCAATATTAGTATTTGTGTCAGCATGAGTATTAATATGAGAATCACTATGAGTGTGATAATCAATATGAGTATTAATATGAATATTAGTATCAGTATGAGTATAAATATGAGTATGAGTATATGTATCAATATGAATACGAGTTTGAGTACATACGAGTATGATTATGAATGAGTATGAGTATGAATATTAGAATGACAATGAGAATGAGAATGAGAATTTATACAAGTACGAGTATGACTTTTAGTATGAGTATAAGCATGGGCATGAGTATTAGTGTGTATGAGTATGAATATGAGTATTTTATATGAGTACGGGTCTGAGTATTAGTATCAATGTTAATATAAGTATTTGTAACAATGTCAGTTTGAGTATGAATATGAGTCTGAGTTTCAGTATGTGTTTAAGTATGAGTATCAATATGAGTATCGGTATGAGTATAAATATCAGTATCAATAGTAGTATCCATATTAGTATTAGTATTAGTATTAGTATTAGTATTAGTATTAATATCAGTATTAATATTAGTATTAGTATTAGTAATGAATATGAGTATCACAATGAGCATGAGTATGCGTATGAGTATGAGTATAAGTATGACAACGAGTATAAGTATGCTAGTATGAGTTTGAGTATGATTATGAGTATTAGTATGAGTATGAGTATCAATATCAATATGCATATCAATAAGAGTATCAATATTAGTATTAGTATCAGTATGAATATCAGTACTGTGTCTATCCATGTCAGTATGAGTATAAGTAACAATATCAGTATGACTATCAGTGTCAGTATGAATATGAGTATCAATATATGTATCAATATGAGTATCAATATTAGTGTACATATCAGTATGAGTATGAGTATCAGTATGAGTTTGAGTAGTATGAGTATGAGTATGAGTATGAGTATGAGTATGAGTATGAGTACGAGTATCAGTATTAGTAATCGTATTAGTATCAGTATTAGTCTTCGTATCAATATTAGTATGAGTATTGTTATTGAGTGTGAGTGTGATTCGTATCAATATTAGTATGAGTATTGTTATTGAGTGTGAGTGTAAGTATTATTTTTAGTATTAGTAGTAGCATTAGCATTAATATTAGCATTATTGGTATTTGTACGAGTATAAGTATTTTAATTATGTTTGTATTAGTATTGATATTGGTATCGGTATTAGTATTAGTATTAGTATTAGTATTAGTATTAGTATTAGTATTAGTATTAGTATTAGTATTAGTATTAGTATTAGTATTAGTATTAGTATTGGTATTGGTATTAGTATTGGTATTAGTATTAGTATTAGTATTAGTATTAGTATTAGTATTAGTATTAGTATTAGTATTAGTATTAGTATTAGTATTAGTATTAGTATTAGTATTAGTATTAGTATTAGTATTAGTATTAGTATTAGTATTAGTATTAGTATTAGTATTAGTATTAGTATTAGTATTAGTATTAGTATTAGTATTGGTATTAGTATTAGTATTAGTATTAGCATTAGTATTAGTATTAGTATTAGTATTAGCATCAGTATTAATATTACTATTATGATTAATATTAGTATTAGTATTAATTTTTATTTTTTTTAAATTATTCCCGTGCATCGCATGGGTAAAGTACTAGTATTATAGGTAAAAGAGAAAACATGGCTAAAGTTGGAAATATATTTAATTTGGTGAATATAGCACACCTCCAAGTTTATCTTAAATTGTTGAACAAATTGTGTACTTATCAAGGGACTCATACAACATTATATTGGTTCATTAATCATGAAACAAAAGATACACCCCTGGTTACTTTTCTATTAATATATTGCATATATGAATAGCAATTATTAATAGAGAAGGAGAAAACAAGGAAAGACAATGGGAAGTCCGATGCAACGGACCGAAATCGACCTCTTTAAAAAGAAAAATGGATCTTTTCACAAGTACAAAACGGTTTTGGAATTCCAATTCAAAAAAATTTAGAATAAAAAAAATTATCGGCCCTCCTCCTTTACCCGGGCTTGGGACTGGCTGTGCTGAGCAAATATTGCAGGCACGGAGTTACAAGCATAAAACCTATATACAATTAGTAACAAAAAAACACACACACATAATCACATATAGATAGAAGCAAGGAAATTGTACATACCATTTCAGGCAACTATCAAAGCTGAGAAATATAAAAATTGGCCTTCAAACAATACATATATAATATATATTTATTAATTATTATATTAAATATAAATAACTAATTAGTAGTAATATATTAAATATTAGCTACAAATGGGGATTTTTAGGTTTCGATTATATAATTAAATAGTAGTATTATATTTAATTATTGGTTTGTTTGTTGAGATAAGCCTTTAAATTATAAGTACATTGCATATTTGCATATTTATTTATTTAAAAAAAAAGGGAAAAAATAAACGGGATTTTTACTCGCCCCGATACACGTGGGGATTTTATGGGACGGGTATGGGGATTCATTTGATAAAGTTCGGGGATTTTAAAAGGGATGAGGATGGGAATTTTCATAGCGGGACAGGGATGGGGATTCCAAAACCCGCCTCATTGCCATCCGTAGAAGGAGATAGAAACGGTGAACAAAAGAGAGCGCGACCGCCAGAGGTGATAAGGAGTAGATGATGGTAGCGGTGCAGAGATGGAAGGGGGAGATGGCAGCCTAGAGTAGTCTCTCTAATGGCGTAATCCGAAACCCTAGCATCTCTAACCGCTTTGGCGAATGTAGGACGGTGGCAGTGGAGCACGGCGGCGGAGGAGGTGAATTCCGGTGGCTAAGGCACAGAGTTGTGGCAAAAAGTGAAGAATGTCGGCTGATGGAGAGAAAGGGGAAAAGAGAAATATGGTTTCACGTAATCACTGATCTTAAAAATTATATGACATGTGAGGGTAAATTAGATATGATTGAATTTTAATTTATTAAATATTAATTTAATTAGGGCTTGCCCGGTTACCTATATTGGATAAGTTTGAATTAACTCCCTACTGACTAATTAATTATTTAGTTAGTAGAATCTTCGGTTTCTTAGATTAGATTTTCTATTAAATTTATTAAAATCATTTATTATAATATATGAATTGTTTATAAAACTACTTATTTTACAATAACAAAATATGATTTAAGGATAAAATTGTAGTTTTCTTTTTTAGTCACCCCCTATTAAATTAATCTCAGGGGTGCTACTAATTTAATGAAATATTAGCATTTAATAGGGGGCTTTGATTTTAATAGCGTGTTTGAAAAAGTGTGAATCTTGCCAACCAGACATGTTATTAGTCCCTACTATTTAGTCAGTAGAACCTTATAGTGATAACCGAACGAGCCCTTAAGGGTTAATGACAAAGAGTCCCATGACAAGGGCACTTAATGAAAAAATGAACATCCAATTTTTTTGTCTTTCAAATAATTCCAGCTCATTCAAACTTATTTGCAAATAAGGAAAATCATTTTATATGTACCAAAATTACCCCCAAATCATTGAAACTCAATTTGACTCCAATTTCAAGATTTATACCCCAATTTAGCCTAATTTCACCAATTAACCAATTATGACCCTCATTATATTTTAATCCCAATTTTGACCCGCCACTGCCGGAGACCCCGGTCAGTCGCCGTTGACCGCCAGTCTCCAGGGTTTACTTTAAAAAACAATATTTTGGTTTTTCTTAAAAAAATATTTTAATTAATATTGTTGTGTTTTTTTATAGTTTATAAATTTGTACATAGTATAGGTGAAAGAGAAAACATAGGTAAAATAGAAATATATTTAATTTAGTAGTGAAATAAGATATTCTAACGGTGAAAATAGCACGTCTCTAAGATTATCTTAATCTGTTGAACAAATTGTGTACACGGTCGGCTCAAGCCTATATGGGACTCTAGGCTCAAAAATATATTTTAGGCCATTTGGATCTTTCCAGTCTCTAGAAGTACAAAACGGTTTTGGAATTCCAGTTCAAAAAAAATTTGGAATCTAAAACTTAAAGGCCTCGTTTGCTTACCTATATTGAATTAGATCGGATTAGATTAGATTGGAATAATTTCTTACTGGTTAACTAATTAATTAGTCAATAATATGTTTGGTTCTTTAGGTTACATGTTATATTAAATTTGTTAAATTCTATTATACTATGTAAATTGTCTGAAAAGTCTTTTATTTAACAAAATTAAATCATTATTTGAAGGATAAATTTGTAATTTTCCATTTTAGTTATCCTTACTAAATTAATTGCAGAGGAGGGGTTTTACTAATTTCATGACATAGTAGCATTTAATTGCGGGCTTCAATTTTAGTAGCGGGCTTGAGTAATATTGAATCCTATCAACCAAAACATCTTACTAACTCCTACTATTTAATTAATCTAATCTAATAATAGCAAGCAAACGAGGCCAAAGAGGAAAAAAATTATCGGCCCTCCTCCTTAACCCGGGCTTGGGACCGGCTGTGTTGAGCAATAAAGGGGCTCTTTGACATAACCCCCCCATTACTTTTTTTTAATAGGGATAGACCCAAAATATTTTAGACCATTTGAGAAAATTCCAATTTCAGCTATTATGCTTTCCAACTTTACCCCCGCCCGCCACCTCATCACTAGGTCACGCGCTCCGCGTTTTTTTTTTCTTCCGTTTTTTTAATCGACTATGAAGCATAGTCGATTAGTCTTAAATCGACTGTGCTTCATAGTCGATTA
Organism: Erythranthe guttata; assembly: GCF_056151865.1. Lineage (NCBI taxonomy): Eukaryota > Viridiplantae > Streptophyta > Magnoliopsida > Lamiales > Phrymaceae > Erythranthe > Erythranthe guttata. Next base: position 5,418,916 of record NC_142535.1, on the reverse strand, counting down.
AGGAAATTCTTTATTTTTTAACTTTTTTTTCTAATTTTGTTTTTAATTTTTTTTTTTTTCCTTTATCAGATTTATTAATGGATAGTCGATTAAAAATTTAACTATTAAAAATAACAAATAACAATTACAAAAAAATACAAAATCAATTATATTTAAAAAAAAATACAAACATTGTAATTGATTTATACTTTGGAATCAATAAACAAAAAATTAAAAAAATAAATAAAAAATTAACAACTAGAGTCGGTTGACCTTAATCGACCACTGAACATAGTCGATTAAGCCTTAATCGACTATTGAACATAGTCGATTAAACCACGTAGTTGATTAAGGGCCCTGCTTGCGCGAATTTTTTTTCTGCGCCGTCTTCCACCACAATCCACCAAAAAACCCTAGATTTGTTCTTCATCGTCACCACATTGTCGCCACACCACAACATCACCACCCCGCTTCCATATTCTAACTGTTTTTTATCCAAACAATCAAAACAAAACCATGTACTACGGTCAAAATCACCAAAACAAAGCCACCAACCAAAGTAGAACCACCCCCCCATCAAAATCCGATTCCAATCGACAATTTTATGGCTTTTGTTAAGATCTGCCGACGACGACCCCGACCCCGACCCCGACTTCGACAGCGACGACGAAGGAGACGGCACCGACGACAATGGCTTCAACGGAATTAGCATCGTTGTTCCGTTCCGGTTGGTTCTTCATCTTCCGATCAAGAGAGAGCAATCTAAGAATTGAGAGAGAAAAGTATAAAATGGAGAAAAAAAACAGAGAATGGACGGGGAAAGAAGAGACGGAAGAGAAGAGAAAATAAGATTAGGGTTTGAAAGAGTATAGTAGATAATTAAGGGTAGTTTTGGAATTATGAAAATTTCACTTGGGTGGAATGTTAGGTAAGGGGGTTTTCTCTAATTATTTTTGGAATGGGGTGTTTTCTTAACTCATTTACCTAGATGAGGGGGTTCTTGCTATTTATCCCCAATAAAATATTGCAGGCACAGGCGGAATTACAAGAATAAACCTATATATACAACTACCAACACTAAAACACACCCACATAATCACACATAGATATAATCAAGGAAACTGTACATACCATTCCAGACAACAAATATTAAGGCTGAGAAATAGTTTGATTCATATACCATAGTTTTTATGAGATTTCATACTGGCAAACAAGCAGTTCAATTTTACAAGTAAATAAGTTAACCACTAAGCAGCTAATACTTTTACGACTGCTTTCAAAATCTAAGGCAAGAAACCAAAGAACACCACATATGAAGACACATTCGGGGGGCTTATTGCAAGTCATGATCTCATACTGTGTAGTGAAGTTCACGAGGCAAGTTAATATGATAAAACTGTCTCCCAGAATCGAGAAATTCACTATAGAGATTAACCGAAGACTGCCAAAGAAAAATAAAGTAAATAAAAAACCACAGCTCCAGAAAATCAAACCACCGAAAGATAAAAAAGTCAATAACAAATTGAGATTCAACATAATTCAATTATATATGTCATTATGATTACCTTAATTCCCGCTAAGAAAATTGAGAAACAAGCATAACACCATCAACTCAGCAACCAACCTGGAGCTCTAGGTGGTACTAGGAAGACGAGCTCGAACATACACCTTGTTCACTGAACAATAAATATACAACCAAAAAAGCCACAAAAAGAAACTCGAGAAAATTCAAGAAGCCAAACGTAGTTGGATTTGCTTACTTTTGTCTATTTTAATGCGTATTGTTGAAGTTATCAAATGGCATAAATAATTGAGAGTATCAAATTGAACATGCAGCTGAAACAGGGAACTAGTTTTTCAATATGCATATGCAAATATATAATATATAAATTGCCATAAAATAACCATAAAGAACAACAAATTAAAGCAACACACGTCTAACAAACACAACCAAAAAAAACTCCAACGAACAAACTGCCGACAACAGAAATCACTAAAGAATTGGAGGATGTTCAATTAAACGAGTCTTGGCAATCCATTAAGAAGACGTAAGCTTAAAAGGCCTGAAAATATAATACACACCGAATTTCACCTCCACCAAGTATGCTGGTTCATGAAGTGATGATGAACGGTCACAAAATTCCGATGACAAAGAATTGATGGAGAGCAGTTAACATATAATACGGCCGATCCCATCTAAGTTCTGCAAAAAAAAGGCGAGCAAACCCCAAAACCCGAAGAACAGACTTGTGGAATTTTCCAAAATTCGAAAGCTTTGGTACACAAACCACATTAAGCAAAGACCGAAATTATTCTCAACGGCAAAGACATACTGCCAGGGCCTTGATGCATAATCATACTACGGGTTCTGCAAAAAAGGCGAGCAAGTCCCATAACCAGAAAAAAACATAGTGATCAGACAAACAAACAACTACAATCAACAAAAATAAGAAGGAAAAACAGATTGCCTGAACCTAGATGAGTCCAGTTACTCTAGAAGCATTAAAATGCAATCGGTAAGTAAACCCACGTCTGTTTCAAGCAGAGAATAGAAATCAAGGACAGATCAGAAAGCACAACACAAAATGAAACATCGATGTAGTGACGAGGTAACAGAAGTCCTCTGAAATAAATAAATAACAAATTAGTTGTCTTCTCCGTTGTGCCTTTAGACAAGACTTTAGCCTCAGATCCAACTGCATTTAATAGACAAGATAGAAAAAAAGCACATAAGGTAATAGAAACACAGAAGGAAAATTTAATAAATTAAAGATTACAGATTATTCAATTATAAAAGGGGGGTAGAGCTATAAATATGCCATTATGATTACCTTAAATCCTGCTAAGAATATTGAGAAACAATCAAAACACAATCAACTCCGCAACCCGGAGCTCTAGGAGGTACTAGAAAGACAAACTCGAACATACACCTTGTTTACTGAACAATAAATACACAACCAAACAAGCCACAAAAAAAACCAGAGGACATGCAGAGAAAGTTCCAGAAGCCACACGTAATTCGATTATACATTACTACGAGTAAATGCTTTTTTTTTTCGCATAAACAAGTTAACTTATCAGTGCAAGTATGAATGATATCAAAATTTCGGGGGCTTATGTTTTCTATTAACTTGTTTTGGCAAGAACGAATGATATCAAAATTTGCTTCCAACGGCCGAAAAAAGGGTTTGGTCGCAATTCTAGGGCTCGCGAATTGCGACAGGAATTAAGAATTAGAATTTTTATTTTTAAATCAAGTTTTCATGTAAATTATCATAGAAGTCCGTCCTTTTTCCTAATTTTGTATTACAGGCTTACGATGGATTACACAATCTCACCCTTTGTGATAGGATAATTTATCACCGAAATGCATTATTTGGTACCGGGCTTGGAATATGTACCGAGTCTTTATCATATGTACCAACCATAGGAATATGAGCGATTATATGTCAATCACCCCTTATCCATGAAACCAAAAAAAGCTATACAGTATTATATTGGTTCATTCAATCATGAAACATAAACAAGACCTGAGTGCTTATTTTTCTATTTTTTTTCTTTTTTGAAAAGAAATCATATATATTAATAGAGAAGGAGAAAACACGGAAACACTATGGGTGCAGATGCATCAGATCGAAATTGACCTCTAAGAGAAAAAAAATTGAATAAACACAACGTTGTATTTTTCCACAAGTACAAAACCATTTTCAATTCCAGTTCCAAAGTTATTGGAATCTAAAAATTAAGAAAACAAAAAACAAAAGAAAGAAAAAAAAAACAAAGAGAACGAGATCTAAGGAAACAAAGACAACGAGAAAACAACAAGAAGCCCAAAACTATGAGAATAGCATTAAGACAGTCAGCCAAATTGTTGTACTTCCACTCCGTACATTGGTATACAACAGTTACTATGATTCAAAACATCAATCAGTTTCCCATTTTTCTAAATTTTCATCAGAAATAGATTGCACATTTCATGCATGTTGCAATCCGTTTCCAACAAAAATTTAGAAAAATGGGAAACTAAGTTGTAATACTGGAAAACATATTATTAATGTTTGCCAGTTAGATATTCTCGGCCCCCGTCCTTTACCCGGGCTTGGGACCGGCTGTGCTGAGCAAATAAAATAATGCAGGCACAGGCGTAGTTACAAGAATAAACCTATATATACAACTACCAACACTAAAACACACACAATTCACAGATAGATATAAGCAAGGATATTGTACATACCATTCCAGACAACAAATACTGGCAAACAATCACAAAGGTTAGTAGATGGGATAAAAGCTTTACTAGTAAAAACATTCCTACTCTTCTAAATCATTCATTTCCCTTTTTTTCTTTTAATTATTGTGGGAAACATTACTGATAAAGGAAATAACTTATGTGAAAAAAATAACAAAAGTCGTATCAGAGACAAATCCAAGAGGAAACAAATTTTATCAAATAAGGTAACTAATACTTGAAACAATTACGCAGACACAAACCTTAATCAAATAAATTCACTAGGTCTTGAAAACTGCGTCACTTTAGCATATTACCAGTGTCAGATAAAAACATTACCTCAGAATCTGCAAATGACAATTTCACGCACTAGAAGTACAAATCAAGATGAAGAATTGACCAAGAACTGTGCAGAATGGTAACCCAAAGCATATTCAATAGACTTTAAACATCCTTAAAACAGCAGAGCAACAAATCTAATATCTCCACATAAGAATCACAACATACTTGCTCAAAAAAAAAAGAATCACAACATACGAGCAGAAACCAAGGCCCTAACAGTAAACTTCAAACACGGCAGCCACTTGACAACAATATTAAGTCTAATGGATCATAATTTTAACAAACCCCCCTACACGCGCGAAATCCAACATGGGCAACTGAACCAGGTTTTTCTTATTCTGAGATAGATGCATAGTGCCAACTTCGATTGTGTAGAAAAATCGCCAGGAAAAAAATACCAAATCCTCATAGATGCATAATATACGTGAACCTTAACTTGCTCAATGCATCAAGAAAACCAAATAGATGTTCAAGGCCACAATAAAGAATACTACTCACTTGATCTGCAGAAGAAGCACGTTCCACACCAGTCGTGCATTATCAGACCAACTAAAAAGCACTCACAATTCCAGTTGCTAAATAACAGAAATACTGATAGGAATAACACCCGAAACACTTTTACGACTGCTTTCAAAATCTAAGGCTCTCCCGGAATCGAGAAATTCATGATAGGGTTAACTGAAGACTACCAAAGAAAAATATAGTAAATATAAAATCACAGCTCCAGAGAAGCGAACCACCGAAAGATAAGAAGTCAGTAACCGACAAGCAAAAGAAGAGTCGAAATTCTTGACACATAATAGCAAAAGGTTAGTTATGAATAAAATTATCAGCCTCTAGTTTAAAATTAAAGCCCAATAGAATATCAATGTCAACTTCCTTTTAGTAGTCATACCAAATTTAATTTTACTAGATTACTTAGATAAGTAAGTCCCATCAAAACTAAGGGATTGAAACTAGTGGACCTAGGATGGCATGTTAATTAAGAAGAATGCAAGAAACATATTTTAAATGCCACTATCAAAAATAAATTTATATACAGCAAGTTTATGAAAATGTTAAATAAAAATTCAAAGTCAAAAATCAGTACATTATAATTTATAATTTATGAATTATATAAATCTGGATGACTAGAATCCTATAAAACTAGAGGAAGAACATAAGAAATTGATTATATGTAGCAGAAAGAAGTAAAAGACTCAACACAAAACATGCAGCCTAAGCAGAGAGTTACTCATGAATTCTAGCCAAAATATTATAAACAGATAAAATCAAGCTGATAATCATCCATAAATTATAAATTATAAATTATAATTTAAATTATCCTATTCAAGGTATAAAAGTTAATAAATTAAAGATTATAGATTATTCAATTATAAAAGGAGCGTAGAGCTATAAATATGCCATTATGATTACCTTAAATCCTGCTAAGAAAATTGAGAAACAATCATAGCACAATCAACTCCGCAACCCAGAGCTCTAGGAGGTACTAAGAAGACAAACTCGAACATACAGCTTGTTTTACTGAAGAATAAATATACCACAAAAAAAACCAGAGGACATGCAGAGAAAGTTCAAGAAGCCACACGTAATTCGATAATACATTACTACGCTAAATGTAGAAAATGAAAAGTTAACTATATAATCTCCATGCTTTTTTTTTCGCATAAAAAAGTTAACTTATCAGTGCAAGTACGAATGATATCAAAATTTCGGGGGCTTATGTTTTCTATTAACTTGTTTTGGCAAGTACGAATGATATCAAAATTTGCTTCCAAAGGCCGAAAAAAGGGTTTGGTTAAGGGAAAAATGGTAAAACTGATTTGTAATACTCGAAAAACATATGATTAATGTTTCACAGTTAGATATTCTCGGCCCTCCTCCTTTACCCGGGCTTGGGACCGGCTGTGCTGAGCAAATATTGCAGCACAGGCGGAGTTACAAAAATAAATCTATATACAACTAGCAATAGTAAAACACACACATAGTACACATAATCACATATAGATAGAAGCAAGGACATTGTACTAATCTACTTGTGCCTCCAGACAACAAATATTAATTAAGGCTGAGAAATATTTTGATTCATATAACATACCTACTAATCTACTTGTGCCTCCTGGCTATTATTACATTCGACAAAATTGTTTTTAAAAGTCTTCATACTGGCAAACAAGTAGGTTACTTTTATAAGTAAATTAATTAATACGGTTGCCCACTAATCCCTAAGCAGCTAAAAATCACAGAAAATGACGGGATAAAAGCTTAGTTACTACAAAAAACTTCCGTACTCATTTCAATCATTCATTTCCCTTTTTTTTTTCTTTTAATTATTGTGGCGAACATTACTGATGAAGGAAAAACCTCATGTGAAAAAAAATACCAAAGTCGTATCGAGGACAAGTCCAAGAGGAAATAAATTTTATCACATAAGGCAACTAATACTTGCACATTTACGCAGAACTAAATCTTAATCAAATAAATTCATTAAGACTAGAAAAATGCATCACTTCAGCATATTACCAGTATTAGGTAAAAACATTAACTTACAATCTGCAAATAAAATTTTCGCACTAGAAAATTCCCACGTAGTACAAATCACGATGAAGAACTGACCAAGAACTGTGCAGAATGGTATTCCAAAGCATATTCAATAGATTTTAAACATCCTCAAAACAGCAGAGCAGCAAATCTAAAGTCTCCTCATAAGAATCACAACATACGAGCAGAAACCGAGGCCCCAACGGCAGCCACAAATGTTTCATAACATCAACAAATCCAACACAGGCAACTGAACCAGGTTTACTACTCTGGGATGCATAGTCCCAACTTCAAGAATGTGTAGAAATTTGCCTGGAAAAAAAACAAAATCTTCATAGACGAAAGTTAACTTGCTCAATGCATATAAGACCACTTCAAGATTTATAAAGCATGGATCAAAACCAAAAAGAGATCTTCAGAATAACTACTCACTTGATCTGCAGAAGCAGCACGATCCACACCAGTGGTGCATTATCTGACCAACTAAACCCACAAAGCAAAATAACAGAAAAACCGATAGAAATAACATCCGAACACTTTCAGGACTGCTCCCAAAATCTAACGCAAGAAATAATACTCTGTGCAAAAACCATGTTATAAACACTCGAGGATGGGTTAGGAAATGTAACATCCTATAGGGTTGAATGTGTTTTCTAATATAGTGGAGCAGTTCGTGCAGTTCCACAAACTGAGGCAAGAGAGCTCAATGGAGGACTATAGGCTGAAGTTTGAAGAGCTAAAGGCCTTCTTCATAAGTCACTCATACAGAAACTTAACTGAAGAATATTACACTAGGGCTTTTTTGGGACGGCTGAACGAAGATTTCAAGGCTGGTCTTACATCAACATGGATTTCATTGAGGGGCTGCTATTTGGTTAGCGGTGGATAGGCTCACCAAGTACGGGCCCTTACTCGCGCCATATCACTGGAGGTCATTCTAAGTCTAGAGGAAAAGATGCTATTTGGATAGTCGTGAATAGGCTCACCAAGTAAGGGCCCTTACTCGCGCCATATCACCGAAGGTCACTAAGTCTAGAGGAAAGGATGCTATTTGGATAGTGGTGGATAGGCTCACCAAGTAAGGGCCCTTAATCGCGCCATATCACCGGAGGTCACTCTTAAGTCTAGAAGAAAGAATGCTATTTGGATAGTGGTGGATAGGCTCACCAAGTAAGGGCCCTTACTTGCGCCATATCACCGAAGGTCATTCTAAGTCTAGAGGAAAAGATGCTATTTGGATAGTGGTGAATAGGCTCACCAAGTAAGGGCCCTTACTCGCGCCATATAACCGGAGGTCACTCTTAAGTCTAGAAGAAAGGATGCTATTTGGATAGAGGTGGATAGGCTCACCAAGTAAGGGCCCTTACTCGCGCCATATCACCAGAGGTCACTCTTAAGTCTAGAAGAAAGGATGCTATTTGGATAGAGGTGGATAGGCTCACCAAGTAAGGGCCCTTACTCGCGCCATATCACCGAAGGTCACTCTTAAGTCTAGAAGAAATGATGCTACTTGGATAGAGGTGGATAGGCTCACCAAGTAAGGGCTCTTACTCGCGCCATATCACCGAAGGTCACTCTTGAGTCTAGAAAAAAGGATGTTATTTGGATAGTGGTGGATAGGCTCACCAAGTAAGGGCCCTTACTCGCGCCATATCACCGGAGGTCACTCTTAAGTCTAGACGAAAGGATGCTATTTGGATAGTGGTGGATAGGCTCACCAAGTAAGGGCCCTTACTCGCGCCATATCACCGGAGGTCACTCTTAAGTGTAGAAGAAATGATGCTATTTGGATAGAGGTGGATAGGCTCACCAAGTAAGGGCCCTTACTCGCGCCATATCACTTCGGTCACTCTTAAGTCTAGAAGAAAGGATGCTATTTGGATAATGGTGGATAGGCTCACCAAGTAAGGGCCCTTACTCGCGCCATATCACCGGAGGTCACTCTTAAGTCTAGAAGAAAGAATGCTATTTGGATAGAGGTGGATAGGCTCACCAAGTAAGGGCCCTTACTCGCGCCATATCACCAGAGGTCACTCTTAAGTCTAGAAGAAAGGATTCTATTTGGATAGAGGTGGATAGGCTCACCAAGTAAGGGCCCTTACTCGCGCCATATCACCGAAGGTCACTCTTAAGTCTAGAAGAAATGATGCTATTTGGATAGAGGTGGATAGGCTCACCAAGTAAGGGCTCTTACTCGCGCCATATCACCGAAGGTCACTCTTAAGTCTAGAAAAAAGGATGTTATTTGGATAGTGGTGGATAGGCTCACCAAGTAAGGGCCCTTACTCGCGCCATATCACCGGAGGTCACTCTTAAGTGTAGAAGAAAGAATGCTATTTGGATAGAGGTGGATAGGCTCACCAAGTAAGGGCCCTTACTCGCGCCATATCACCAGAGATCACTCTTAAGTCTAGAAAAAAGGATGCTATTTGGATAGAGGTGGATAGGCTCACCAAGTAAGGGCCCTTACTCGCGCCATATCACCGGAGGTCACTCTTAAGTCTAGAAGAAAGGATGCTATTTGGATAGTGGTGGATAGGCTCACCAAGTAAGGGCCCTTACTCGCGCCATATCACCGGAGGTCACTCTTAAGTGTAGAAGAAAGGATGCTATTTGGATAGAGGTGGATAGGCTCACCAAGTAAGGGCCCTTACTCGCGCCATATCACTTCGGTCACTCTTAAGTCTAGAAGAAAGGATGCTATTTGGATAATGGTGGATAGGCTCACCAAGTAAGGGCCCTTACTCGCGCCATATCACCGGAGGTCACTCTTAAGTCTAGAAGAAAGAATGCTATTTGGATAGAGGTGGATAGGCTCACCAAGTAAGGGCCCTTACTCGCGCCATATCACCAGAGGTCACTCTTAAGTCTAGAAGAAAGGATGCTATTTGGATAGAGGTGGATAGGCTCACCAAGTAAGGGCCCTTACTCGCGCCATATCACCAGAGGTCACTCTTAAGTCTAGAAGAAAGGATGCTATTTGGATAGAGGTGGATAGGCTCACCAAGTAAGGGCCCTTACTCGCGCCATATCACCGAAGGTCACTCTTAAGTCTAGAAGAAATGATGCTATTTGGATAGAGGTGGATAGGCTCACCAAGTAAGGGCTCTTACTCGCGCCATATCACCGAAGGTCACTCTTAAGTCTAGAAAAAAGGATGTTATTTGGATAGTGGTGGATAGGCTCACCAAGTAAGGGCCCTTACTCGCGCCATATCACCGGAGGTCACTCTTAAGTGTAGAAGAAAGAATGCTATTTGGATAGAGGTGGATAGGCTCACCAAGTAAGGGCCCTTACTCGCGCCATATCACCAGAGATCACTCTTAAGTCTAGAAGAAAGGATGCTATTTGGATAGAGGTGGATAGGCTCACCAAGTAAGGGCCCTTACTCGCGCCATATCACCAGAGGTCACTCTTAAGTCTAGAAGAAAGGATGCTATTTGGATAGAGGTGGATAGGCTCACCAAGTAAGGGACCTTACTCGCGCCATATCACCAGAGGTCACTCTTAAGTCTAGAAGAAAGGATGCTATTTGGATAGAGGTCGATAGGCTCACCAAGTAAGGGCCCTTACTCGCGCCATATCACCGAAGGTCACTCTTAAGTCTAGAAGAAATGATGCTATTTGGATAGAGGTGGATAGGCTCACCAAGTAAGGGCTCTTACTCGCGCCATATCACCGAAGGTCACTCTTAAGTCTAGAAAAAAGGATGTTATTTGGATAGTGGTGGATAGGCTCACCAAGTAAGGGCCCTTACTCGCGCCATATCACCTGAGGTCACTCTTAAGTCTACAAGAAATGATGTTATTTGGATAGTGGTGGATAGGCTCACCAAGTAAGGGCCCTTACTCGCGCCATATCACCGGAGGTCACTCTTAAGTCTAGAAGAAAGGATGCAATTTGGATAGAGGTGGATAGGCTCACCAAGCAAGGGCCCTTGCTCGCGCCATATCACCGGATGTCACTCTTAAGTCTAGAAGAAAGGATGCTATTTGGATAGAGGTGGATAGGCTCACCAAGTAAGGGCCCTTACTCGCGCCATATCACCGGAGGTCACTCTTAAGTCTAGAAGAAAGGATGCTATTTGGATAGTGGTGGATAGGCTCACCAAGTAAGGGCCCATAATCGCGCCATATCACCGGAGGTCACTCTTAAGTCTAGAAGAAAGGATGTTATTTGGATAGTGGTGGATAGGCTCACCAAGTAAGGGCCCTTACTCGCGCCATATCACCGGAGATCACTCTTAAGTCTAAACGAAAAGATACTATTTGGATAGCGGTGGATAGGCTCACCAAGTACGGGCCCATACTCGCGCCATATCACCGGAGGTCAATCTTAAGTCTAGAAGAAAGGACGCTATTTGGATAGTGGTTGATAGGCTCACCAAGTACGGGCCCATACTCGCGCCATATCACCAGAGGTCAGTCTTAAGTCTAGGATGCTACTTGGATAGTGGTGGATAGGCTCACCAAGTACGGGCCTATACTCGCGCCATAAAAAAAATGGAACTACGACAGTTCCCTTAAGCCACAAAAAAAGGTTACTGACTGGTAAGACGGCTAATAAAAGGTAATCCTGTCCAAATGGTCCAAGGATAAATAAGCAGTTGCAGAGCCTATTTTAAAAAATGTATATGGAACTAGCACAACTTTAAAAGATACAGACATACAGTAAAAAAAATTGTGATCTAACGTTATAGAAGAAAGGAGGATGAGGGAGAGAAAGAAAGCAAGATTGAACAATAGCAACACAGTCCAAAGCAACAGCCGAAGGTCGAGGAATATCATATTGCGAGCAAACATATTTTAACCAAAACTGTCATAAAAGCAAAACCACGATAAGGAGAAAATGCTCAAACTTGAAGCTCTGTCTTGTACAAAAAATCATATTTCCGAGAAGTCTATGCCATCTCATATAAGAAAACCAAATCAAAGGACCATCAGAGACCCTGACCAGAGAGAACATAATCCAAACTCAAACAATCAGAAAATAGACAAAATAGTGGCCGTACAAAATCACCGAAATAAGAACAGGAAATCTTGTGGTCATATAAAGTAGAAATCTGAAAATCGAATATATAATCTGGAACAGAGAAAATCATATCTAACAGTAGACACAACTAGAACCCAATTATCAACATATTACAAAATAAGAAACAAAAGAAAGATCCATAAGCTAATTATTAAATCAGAAAATAAATTATGTTCCCATCATCATATCCAACCGAGATCTCTAGCTTAAGAAACCGAGATCAGATCAATAGTTGTAGTTGCACAGTTAGCTTAGCTCCATAAAATAAAGATGAAACCTTTCCTAAAACCACAAAACAGAAAGTACCGAAAAGTAGGATCGCCACCAAAATAAAGCAGTAAAAGAAGTAAAGGGATTCAAAAGATGCATTAAAAAATTGTGATCTACAGCTAGAGAGAGAAAGAGAGATTGAACAATATCAGAAACTGACGGGTGTCCAAAGCAACGGTCGAAGGTCAAGAAATTCACATTGCCGAGAACCGTGAGAAAGTTCTTCAGAAGAGACAAATAGGTTGAACATCCAAAACATATATGTATATCGAAAGGAAGAAACTTTACCAGACACTCTGCTTAGAATCTTTCAGAAGAACAAAACTAGAAATTGTTATATACACACAATTATGACGAGGGGAGAACTCAACATACCTTTTTTTCAAAGCGCTTTCTTCTACGAAGAATCATATTCAAGGTTGAGCAAAAATCAAATCAGCCGATTACCAAACCCTAGCAAGATAAAACACAATCCAATCGCATAACCGAAGACCATACCTAAATACCCAGCCGAATCAAAATCATCAAAAGAAAACCAATTCAGAATCACAATCAAACGGCTTCGAAAAGATAGGGCGGCGAATTCATGACCATCTGATTGTCAGACCGGCAAAAAAAACACAAATAAAATCAAATCACGACCACAATCACACGGTACCGCGAAAGAGAACAACACGATCTTCATAAGAACATACATGCATTCAAAGCGCCTTCTTCGCCAAAGAATCTTTTTCAAACCCTAGTACCATGCCGGATCAAAATCACCAACAGAAAACCAAACCGGAATCACAATCAAACGGCCTCGCAAAGATACGCCGGCGAATCCACGTACGAACCGATTAATCAGACCGGCAAAATAACCCCAAATAAAATCAAATCCGAATCACAATCAGACGGTATCGCGAAAGAGGGAAAAAAAACATGCGACGGATAATCGCCGCTGATTGAATTGCGCGCGACAACCATACATACATAATCTAAAAAGACAAATACAGAAAACCAAACTAAAAAAATTTGAGGGGATGGGTATATATAGAAGAGTCGGTGATGAGTGGACGGCTGAGATTAATCTGATCGGAGGGTGAAAAGAGTTACGTATTCTTCTCCATTACGCATTTTAGTATTTTATTCTTTTTTCTTAATAATAATAATAATAATAATAATAATAATAATAATAATAATAATAATAATAATAATAATAATAATAATAATAATAATAATAATAATAATAATAATAATAATAATAATAATAATAATAATAATAATAATAATAATAATAATAATAATAATAATAATAATAATAATAATAATAATAATAATAATAATAATAATAATAATAATAATAATAATAATAATAATAATAATAATAATAATAATAATAATAATAATAATAATAATAATAATAATAATAATAATAATAATAATAATAATAATAATAATAATAATAATAATAATAATAATAATAATAATAATAATAATAATAATAATAATAATAATAATAATAATAATAATAATAATAATAATA